>NW_016107461.1:1608557-1625817 GCF_001604975.1 Cebus imitator | reverse complement strand
AAAAAAAAAAAAAAAAAGAATATAAAATAATAGAAAAGTACTTCTATTTAGAAAAGTAAGAATAGAAAAGCAATAGGGAGGTGGTCCATTATTTCAGTAAGTCATATTTTTATTCCCCTAGAAGTTTTATTTTTCAGCCCTATCTTATAATGTTTAAAAGTGCTTTGATAGCAGAATATGGTGTGTGTTCATAATAAGAGGATTACATGTGTATTAGTCAGAAGTTATAATTTTAAAAAGTAGTATTTTCAGTACCTTAACTCAAGATACTGAAGTTGTTGATTAATAGATATTCTTAGTTCTGTTTTAATGAACAGGTAACTATTATTGGTGATGAACATAATTTCTTGAATCTAAATTCCATATTATTAAGTATTTAGATTGTGGGAGTTTTATTTTCTAAATCAGAAACACTTTGTAAATTTTCTTTTTAAAATTGTATACTTTCTTATAGAATCAATTCTATGTCCCTACTACCTCCTCTTCATTCCCCTATCAAACACTTCAGTTTTCTTTCACAGCTTTCTATTCTTGTTCCCATCTCAATGAAAAGAGCAAACTTCAAAGTCAAGCAATCAAAATTCTGATTTATCACTTTCTAGCTGTGTCACTGTGAGCAATTTATTTAAGCCTTCTAAGATTTAGGTTCCTCAGTTTTTATATAGAAATTTTTATATCACGGGCTTAACAGATGACAAAGTTATATATAATGAGTATTTAAAGTGCTGTATTAGAAATAGTTGACTCTCAATAAATGTTGTATTTTATTCCTTTCTGAAGAACCATAACTATTACTGTGGAGTTTGTCTTAATAATCTCAAGTTCAATCATGACATCTTAGTTAATTAGGTTTAAATTTTAGAGATTTATTCATAATGTGTCATGTAAATCAATCAAATAATGTAATATAAAGTATTACATTAAAGTATTACATCACTTCGGAAACCTTAAAACCCTGTATAATGTAAGATAATATTATTTCTTAAGTAATTTATTTTATTAACAATGTACTAGGTATTTCCCTTATCTAACTTAAAATTTTAAGTGAGTTGATAAAGCCAAAAGCAAATGGACACACAAAGATTTGGAGGCAAATCATCTCACATACTGGTAAAGGTAGATTGCTGTAAATTTCTAGGTATGTTTTAAACCCTACTTAGGTGAGGAGTAACTTTTTTCATAATTGAAATTTATCTTTTGAAATTATTTCTGTTGAGTAATAATTTTCTGTGTGTATACATATATATGTAAAAGTAGATTCTATTTTTATATAGATTTAGGGATATATAAATCTATATAAAAAGGGCTATATTAGGGCAACTTTGTTATTCATATTTCATTCTTGGTAGGTTGTTTCTTATTTTTCAGTAACTGTCCATTTCATCTACATTCTTAAAGTTTAGTATTACAAAATCAAATTCATCAGCTTTTTCTGGAAACCTATTATTTGTCCTTCAGTGGTCTCTTTTTCAGTCCTGTTGGCAGAGCCACAAGTTAACGTCAGCTTCGACTCCTCCTTCTCTCTTTAATTCTCCACATTCACCAAATACCATACAATCTAGCTCTTATTAAAATTTCCCAAGTCCATCGCGTTATTTTTGCTGCTGCTGCTGCAGCTGCTGCCACCACCATGGCTGTTGTTCAGGCTCAGAGTGATTTTGATCTAGAGTTTATCACACCCTCTTTAAAAAAGGTTTTGCCTTTAGTCTTGACTTGCTCCAGTTCTTCTTTGGATGTTAGAATATCCCTTCAAAGTGCAAATCTGCTCATGTTAGAGCATTGGTAAGTTCGTTCACTCAGAAGTTTTTGTTCTGTAAGATGAATACACAGTTGTCTAATAAATTCATATCTGTACATCATGATGTCATCTCCCTTCAGTCAATGAAATTATGGCTTCCTTTGAAGAAATTAAAATGAGTTTAAAATAGCTGTAGCTAGTATATTTTTAGGTTGGTTTAAATTTTATTATTTATTTTAGAGTGCTGAAGTTTTTTGACCATAATTTGGTCAAGAAGTTGGATCTTAATTGGTTCAAGCTATTTATTGATGATCTGAGATTTAGCCATTTTAATTTGATAAAATGTGTAATATGGTTTAAAGCTAATGACTGGATATTTCTAATTAGATGTAAATATTCAGTCACATAATTAAGGCTCGTTATACATTCAAGTGTATAGATGGAAATATATAAATTATTTATATGAAAAATATCCTGTAAAAAGAAACTTGTTATATCTCCTGCAGCTTTTCCCCTAATCACTTGGGAGTTCAGATAATGTTAACTGGGTGCTTTTATGGTTATGAAAGACTGCTTCTTAATTAGTATCTATTACCATGGAGTTGTGAGAGGCACCAAGCTACTAAAGGAATAAGTAGTTGGATTTGTGGGTAGGAAAATGAAATTTTTCTGCCATCAGTGTGTTTTTATGGAAAGAAAAGAAAACGGATTCACATGCTAATAGGTACTGATCTGCTTATTAGTATTAATTTATTAATTGATTGATTGATTAGTTTATATGTTGAAGACATTCTCTACATTCTCCTTGAAGATGTGGTAACTTCTATAATCCTTTTCAACTGATGACATCTACTTTTTTATTTCTTCTTTAGGTTTTCGAAAAATAAGTTTAGATGACCTTCGGAAAGCATATATTGTTAAGGATGTTCAACAGTACATTCTTCATCGTTTAGATCAAGAGGAAGCTTTGCGGCAACACCTCACAAAAGAAACTGCAGAGATGTTAAATCAACTGCACATTAAAAGCAGTGGATGCTTTCTTTACCTAGAACGGGTTCTAGATGGAGTTGTAGAAAATTTTATTATGTTAAGAGAGATTCGTGACATCCCAGGAACTCTAAATGGTTTATATCTCTGGCTATGCCAAAGACTTTTTGTAAGAAAACAATTTGCAAAGGTTCAGCCCATTTTGAATGTGATTCTTGCAGCGTGCCGACCTTTGACCGTAACGGAATTATATCATGCCGTGTGGACCAAAAACATGTCATTAACTTTGGAAGATTTTCAACGCAAGTTAGATGTCCTCTCCAAACTTCTTGTTGATGGACTAGGAAATACAAAAATATTGTTTCATTACAGTTTTGCAGAGTGGCTTCTGGATGTGAAACACTGTACTCAGAAGTATTTATGTAATGCAGCAGAAGGACACAGAATGTTGGCTATGAGTTATACCTGTCAAGCCAAGAATTTAACACCATTGGAAGCACAAGAATTTGCATTGCACTTAATTAACTCAAACTTACAATTAGAGACAGCGGAGTTAGCTCTGTGGATGATATGGAATGGTACACCTGTCAGAGATTCCCTTTCTACTTTAATACCCAAGGAACAAGAAGTGCTACAGCTGCTGGTTAAAGCTGGGGCTCATGTCAACAGTGAAGATGATCGCACATCATGCATAGTTCGACAAGCCTTAGAAAGAGAGGATTCCATTCGGACATTGTTAGATAATGGAGCTTCAGTAAATCAATGTGATTCAAATGGGAGAACATTATTGGCTAATGCCGCATATAGTGGCAGTCTTGATGTAGTCAATTTACTTGTCTCTAGGGGAGCAGATTTAGAGATAGAAGATGCTCATGGACATACACCACTCACTCTAGCAGCTAGACAAGGACATACCAAGGTGGTTAATTGTTTGATTGGGTGTGGAGCAAATATTAATCATACTGATCAAGATGGTTGGACAGCATTAAGATCTGCTGCTTGGGGTGGCCATACTGAGGTAGTTTCCGCACTACTTTATGCTGGTGTAAAAGTGGATTGTGCAGATGCTGATAGCCGAACAGCGTTGAGAGCAGCAGCATGGGGAGGACATGAGGATATTGTACTGAATTTGCTACAACATGGTGCTGAAGTGAACAAAGCTGATAATGAAGGTAGAACTGCTTTGATAGCAGCAGCATACATGGGACATAGGGAGATTGTGGAACACCTACTGGACCATGGAGCAGAAGTAAATCATGAGGACGTTGATGGCAGGACTGCACTCTCTGTAGCTGCACTTTGTGTGCCTGCAAGTAAAGGACATGCATCAGTTGTTAGCCTCTTAATCGATCGAGGTGCTGAAGTAGATCATTGTGATAAAGATGGCATGACTCCACTGCTGGTAGCTGCCTATGAAGGACATGTTGATGTGGTTGACTTGCTTCTAGAAGGGGGAGCAGATGTAGATCACACAGATAACAATGGTCGTACACCCCTCTTAGCAGCAGCTTCTATGGGTCATGCATCAGTTGTAAATACACTTTTGTTTTGGGGTGCAGCTGTGGATAGTATTGATAGTGAAGGTAGGACAGTCCTCAGTATAGCTTCAGCACAAGGAAATGTTGAAGTGGTACGTACTCTACTGGATAGAGGGTTAGATGAAAATCACAGAGATGATGCTGGATGGACACCTTTGCACATGGCAGCTTTTGAAGGGCACAGATTAATATGTGAAGCACTTATTGAACAAGGTGCTAGAACAAATGAGATTGACAATGATGGACGAATCCCTTTCATATTAGCGTCACAAGAGGGTCATTATGATTGTGTTCAAATATTATTGGAAAACAAATCCAACATTGATCAAAGAGGTTATGATGGAAGAAATGCACTGAGGGTTGCAGCATTAGAAGGGCACCGGGACATTGTTGAATTGCTTTTTAGCCATGGTGCTGATGTTAACTGCAAAGATGCTGATGGTAGGCCCACACTTTATATCTTGGCCTTAGAAAATCAACTTACAATGGCTGAATATTTTTTAGAAAATGGCGCCAATGTAGAAGCAAGCGATGCTGAAGGAAGGACAGCACTTCATGTCTCCTGTTGGCAAGGCCATATGGAAATGGTGCAGGTTCTGATAGCCTACCATGCTGATGTCAATGCTGCAGACAACGAAAAGCGCTCTGCTTTGCAATCTGCAGCCTGGCAGGGCCATGTAAAAGTGGTTCAGCTTCTGATTGAGCATGGTGCTATAGTTGACCATACATGTAACCAAGGTGCAACTGCACTCTGTATTGCAGCCCAGGAAGGGCACATTGATGTTGTGCAGGTCTTATTAGAGCATGGTGCTGATCCAAACCATGCTGATCAATTTGGACGCACTGCTATGCGTGTTGCAGCCAAAAATGGACATTCTCAAATAATTAAATTATTAGAAAAATACGGTGCATCTAGTTTGAATGGCTGTTCCCCATCTCCTGTTCACACGATGGAGCAGAAACCTCTACAGTCAGTGTCTTCAAAAATGCAGTCATTAACAATTAAATCAAATAGCTCTGGTAGTACTGGTGGAGGGGATATGCAGCCTTCATTACGTGGTTTACCTAATGGGCCAGCTCATGCATTTAGTTCTCCTTCAGAATCTCCAGATTCTACAGTTGACCGGCAGAAGTCATCACTGTCAAATAATTCCCTGAAAAGCTCAAAAAATTCATCTTTGAGAACTACTTCTTCCACAGCAACAGCTCAAACAGTGCCAATTGATAGTTTTCATAACTTGTCATTTACAGAACAAATTCAGCAACATTCATTGCCACGCAGTAGAAGCCGACAGTCAATTGTTTCCCCATCTTCCACAACACAGTCCTTAGGACAGAGTCATAATTCACCGAGTAGTGAGTTTGAGTGGAGTCAAGTAAAGCCCAGTTTGAAGTCAACTAAGGCCAATAAAGGGGGGAAATCAGAAAATTCTGCCAAGTCTGGATCAGCTGGGAAAAAAGCAAAGCAAAGTAATTCGTCACAGCCAAAGGTTTTAGAATATGAAATGACTCAGTTTGATAAAAGAGTACATGTAGCCAAATCCGGGACTACTGCACCACCTAAACAAATGCCAGCAGAATCTCAATGCAAAATGATGATACCTTCAGCTCAGCAGGAAATTGGTCGATCTCAACAGCAGTTTCTTATTCACCAACAAAGTGGAGAACAGAAGAAGAGAAACGGAATAATGACAAATCCAAATTATCATCTTCAGAGCAACCAGGTTTTTCTTGGTAGGGTTTCAGTCCCACGAACAATGCAAGATAGAGGGCATCAGGAAGTGTTGGAGGGATACCCTTCCTCAGAGACGGAATTAAGCCTTAAACAAGCTCTAAAGCTTCAGATTGAAGGTTCTGACCCAAGCTTCAACTACAAAAAAGAAACACCATTATAAAAGGTAATATTTTGTCAACATAAAGAGTGAAAAACAAAAGTATAGTTCCGTCTACTTGGAATGCTCTTTTCCCTGGTCACAAGACTGATTCCCTCAGTTAATCTACTCAAATGTCATCTGGGCCAGACCTTCCTCATCACCCCTTAACATCAGAATTCTCCTGCCTCTGGCACTCCTTTTCCCCTTTCCTGCATTATGTTATCCAAAGGACTTATTATTTAAAATACTTTAGATGTTTTATTTATTATGCTTATTTTTCTCTTCTGACCTTAAAATACAGTATTTGTGAAGGTAGGAAGGTAGAAATTTTTATCTGTTTTGTTCATTACTGTATTTAATGTACTTGAAATAGTGCTTGGACCTATGTTAGTTTCCCAGTAAAAATCTGTTGAATAAGTGAACAAACTAATGAATGAATATACTACAGTACGTATGGATCCCAGATTAAGAATTCTTTCCTATTCTGTTATTTCCTCCTCTTAAAAGATCTTTGATGGTGGCAGAGGGAGGAGCTGTTTCTGTAATACTTATGTTTTTTTTGGTTTGAACACAATAATGTCATTAGAGCTTAGTTGATAGTAAATATTAATTTCATTCCTTTTCATCCAGAAAGAGTCAAAAATTTAATCAGTAGTAGATAATTTTTATGATGACAGATCTCTTGAGAATCTTCCAAGTAATGTTTTCACACATAAGGCATAGATGTGAAAAATGGTAAATGGATTTTTTGCAATATTGGTATTCAGGGCACTTTATACCTAGATAAAATAGTCATATTTATTAAATAAAAACATTTTTTTCTCCTCCCCATGACAAAGATGCTTCATTCATAATATAGAGAATGTTAGTAGAAAAGTAGGTATGTAAGTTTTATATTTTATATACTTTTTTAGAAGCACATTTCTTATATTGGAGATGAATCTGAAGATTGTCTTAGGGATCATCCCTAGCTTACACTGCAACTATATTTATGCCACTTCATTTAATGACTTTTCTTCCTCTAACAAAATTATACTCTTTCCTTTTTTGCTACTTCTGTCTTTTTAAATATATTTTAGGAATATAATAGGTGAAACATTATAGATTAATTCCCTATATTTTCTAATAATAAACACTTTTCAATGTGAATCTTGGGGTGACCAGTCAAATATCATTCAAAAATAATTTGAACAAAGTAGTTGATTTATTCCCCAAATGTGTTTCATTTTTAAAATAATTAGTTCTGATGATATAAGCTGTCAGCTCTCATGATATCTGTTGTAAAGTATAAATACATATTAAAAATGAAACACTAGAATTAAGGTAAACATTTTGTGGAATTTTAGAAGTGGCTTATAAGTTACTTTGTGCTTTTTGTGGTAAACATATAGATATATAGAGATAAATGTATTATGTAAAGTTTATAAATGATATGTAGCTATATAATATAATGTAGAAATTAATTATTTGTTTTTTAACTTTTGCATTAGTTTCCTGTTCTGTGAAACAGAAGACATTGTGACTGGAGTGGTTCTTCAGCTACTGGATGGATACATGCCTGTTGATTTGCTGAAAAAAAAAAAANAAGAAGAATGTGATATCTGCAGTACAGTTACCTTAATTACTGTAATGTGCCTAAATAGTAAGGCTGCCTTCTCAATGTAACCCTCTGTGCTTAAAAAATTTCATTTTTTGTGCTTTGTATTCACTACACAGGAATAAGCACTTTTCAAAAATGCAGATACATACTGCAGTTCCCTGATAAAAGCTGAAAAGAAAAATTGAGTATTTTAAGATTTGATAAAATGTGCATGTGCCATGGTCAAATATATATGAAAAGGCAGTGTTCCTTGTATTTATTTTTTTTCTTTTTGTGGCAAAAGAAACTTAAACATACTGTTTCAGTCACACTGCATTGTAGTGTATGGCCTGTTTCTTGTATCTTTAAAAATGTTGTTCAATAAAACAAATCTTGCAACTGTTTTATGTTCACTCCACCTTCAGCATTGTATAAAAATCAGTTTCTATATAAATATCACATTGAAATAAAAACTGATTTCTTGGCAGATTAAAAAATATATTTTTTAGTAGTTTAGGGAGCTGCTTTAAGTAGTTTAAATCTGGATTTTTCCCAGTAGAATTCTTCTCATCTCTGGCTAAACGTGTCAGAGCAAACAACAAACCAGTCTGTAGGCAGAACAAAGTCCTATTTCATCCACTGGGATACAATTTCACCTTCCATTCACTTTGTCATTCCACCTCTAAGAAGACAGACTATCATTCCTGAGGCATGAAAATTCTCAGGGATAAAGCCGTGCCTCAGTCACATGTGTGTGCAGAGAGAAATGCACCTGTCTATCTGAGGGTAGATTTTTGATCCCTGAACAATTCATTGACTAAACTGACCTCTTCCTCCTGGCTAAATAAATTCATTTTGCTGGCTTCTCTCTCAGCTGTTTCTGTTTTGTAAATTGCTGCATGACCAAAATAGCCCCACTCAAAATCAATTGGATTAATTTTAATGGTTTGGTTGGATGAATATTCTTGATGAATATAAAATGTGCTGTCCTTCACAGATGACACAACTCACCTGTCAATCATAGCACATGTGTACTTTTTATTGTTACTTAAAATAATAGTCATGGATTTGCACTTTCCTATCCTCATACTCTTTCCTGTTTTATTCTTTGTACAATTGCATGCAGGAGGGCTGGATGCCAGGGTTAAGATAAATTCATGACAAGGAAGGTTAAATAGGTTCAAATGAGCATGTGACCCACAGCCTTAATCTCCTTACTCTTAAATCAATGGAGCTATAGCTTAGATGGGTCATTTGTATGTCTGGAAAAGTTGTCACAACAGTTTAAAAGCCAAGATTCTGGATTTGATCTTAGAATGGGCCTGCTAATCTTTTAGAACCCAGAAATTCTGTTCTTTTCATGTACTGTTGATAAGGAGGAATGAGGAAAGAGAATTTGGAGATTCAGCACAAAACCATTGCTACTTCTAGAACAAAATCTTTAGAATATATCCTAGTAACAAAGGTCAGTAATGTCATCTTCATATATGAAGGACACATGTGATACATTGTTTGTGGAAATAGAAATGTATAATTATGATAAATTGTTTCACATGAATCTTACTGTAAGGCTTTCTTGCTTTTATTTTTTAAAGTCAGCAAAACTCATTTGTCTGTCATCTATAAGTCATAGTGAGGACTACAAGATAAGTTGATAAGTTCAATTGATATTAAGGTGACATGGCAATATTAATAACTCAAATGTGAATGTTTCAAGTATTGAATTCTTGTCCCTATGGGACATTTATTAAATACACTTAATAGGACTCTTGCAAAGTAGCCTTAAAAGTGTTAATGAGTCTATTAATAAATATGAACACATACTATTATTAGAACCAACTTTACTCATATCTCAAATACAGTACATTTACATTACTGTAGAGGATGAAGCTCTAATTTCTATTACATGTATTTTTCTTTAGAAAGAGAACCCTGAAAGCTGCCAGTTTTTCTATTAACTTTGAATTATTGAAATTGTATTTATTTAATTTTATTATTTTTACAAAATTGCACCTTGTGGCCAAAGGGCAAAGATACGACATTGCATAAGGGATTTATGTTTTTCAAAGAGCTAAATGTTTTCATATCCATACTATATACACTTGAAACAGTTGGTAGGAAGAGCACCTATTGGAAAAATATGATATTCAAATGTAAGTATTCCTCGGGATGTTTTTATATAAATTATGTTTTGGAATAGAACATACATGACTTTGAGTTAGGATAAGGGTGATAGGATGGGTGCTGGAGATGCCCTGCTTTGCTTATTTGTTTCTGTGGGGGATTTAATATTATAAATGAAAATGGCTTCTGCTCCATTAAAAATAAAAATTGTCCTCTAAATATAAAACTCCTTAATAGATATTTTTGAAACTAAAATCTTTAAATTTTATATATCAGCTCTTGCCACTTCACAACTATGATGCCATGTGCTTATAACATTTTTATAGCATTCTGTCTGTGTCTATTCCCTAAATATCATGAGTTCATAATAAGGAAAATGAGAAAAATACAGTGATGAAATAAAAACCTGAATGTTTCTAAGAAAGGTTTTGGAAGAAAAAATGACCTGAAATCAGTGTGTACTGCAAAGTACAGCCAATATTTTTTGTTCTTTGTCTTTACCCCACCCTCATTGGAATTCTCACCAAAAATAGTTTGATACTTAAAAAACAGAAGTAAATTCTTTTCTCAGTATTGTTTTGGCTATGCAAATATTTGTTTTGCTTAATGTCCTCCATTTACACTTAGCAAATATAGTTGCAAACAAATGCCTTCTTTTTATTTTTCCCTTGGTTTGGGGTATGTAAATAGCCTAAAATGTACATTGAATTTCACATTGTAAAATTTTATTTTATTCCTTGTATGATATTACTCAAAAAATCCCTATGTATATGAAAGTGCATAATAAATATATTTGCTTTACAGAGAAGATCTTGTTTTAATTTTATCCTTGAACCAGTAGAACATGCATGATATGCGTATGGAAAAAACAACTGTTAGTTGTTTTAAGCTATTATTTTAAATCCTCAGCAAATGAATTTGGAAATATTTTACAAAGAAGAAAATGAAATATAACACTGTCCAAAGGAAGGTAGAAAAACAAAAAGATTTAGTGTTTATATCGTCCTAAGCCTTTTTAAGGACTTAACGTTCTTTTTCCCCCTGTGACTGATTATATACTATATCACACCATGTCAGGTTTTGTGCATTTTGAGAATTGCAGTAATCCAATAAATTCTGTACATGTGTGCTCCTTCATCATCAGAATATTATGGCCATCTTATGGTGGATATTTTGGGAGTTATTGCAAACATGGTCATTCATTTTATAAATAAAATTTGTGTGTTTCTTCACTCAGTAAACTTGAGTCACTTCTTCATGACCTTCTCTTTCCCTGACCAGAACACAGCATACATATACTGTATGTGTATACACACACACACAAATGGCTTTTCGAATCTGTGGGTTCCACATCCCTGGATGCAACCCAACCAATCTCAGATCAAAAATATTCAGGAAAAAAACTCTAAAGTTCTGAGAAACAAAAATTTGCTATGTGCCAAGTACTACCTTGAGTCCACCTGAATGAAGTGATGTGTAGGCGTTGTATTAGGTATTTTAAGTAATCTAGAGCTTATTTAAAGTGTACAGGAGGATATGCATAGGTTATATATAAATGCTCTGCCAATTCATATAAGGGACTTGAGTGTCTGAGGATTTTGGTATCCAAGAGGAGTCCTGAAAACAATCTCCCTATGTTTATTAAGGAATGACTATGCTATTACCCCAAAGAGAGATTTCTAAAAAGACCAGCAAGGTATCTTCTGTACAATCATTTCATGAAGATTATAGTGTTCTGCAGTCATTCCCTTATGTTTTTATACATTTGTTGAATTAATATAAATCTTACTCTAAAAAATTAGTAATATGACAAAATGTATTTAAGCACAAATGTGTGGTATAAACAGAAGAATTTAAAAACAGCCTGGTAGCTAAATAAACTTACATGGAGTTTTCTAGCTAATGATCCAAGGAAATGCACTGTGAGAACTTGGTGATGACTAATGTTTTCACTCCTTTGCCCTAGCAATTAGAAGGATTCCAACTACAGTTGTCCCACTGGATCCTGGGTGGCTTGGTTCCAGGAACCCAGATGAATAGTAAAATCCGTGTGTGCTCAAGTCCCACAGTCGACCTTCTGTATTTGCAGATTCTGCATCTCTCCAATACTGTATTTTCCATCTGTGACTGGAAGAATCTGTAGATGTGGAATCCGCAGATAGGAAGGGTTGAATGTAGTAGTGGTTAGATATACTCTGAGGATTATGTTGTGGAATCTCTTGGAAAAATTCATTTATGGTGCAAATATTTGCGCCAATCTTATTTTCAAGATATGGCCTCTGCTTGCTAGTCCTGCTTTTATAGTAAAAGTATAATTATGCAATATTAAAATTATTTGAAATTTACTCATATTTACATTTCCACTTTTAATTTCTCACTATTATTACCATACTGGCAAAATTTAGCTAAGTTCTGAGGGCCATATTCTTAGAAGAATATATTTGTAATGTTTCTAAGACCCCTGTGTGCCTACATTTTTTAGTCATTATTGGATTTTAAGTGTGAACATTGATAATGGTATATCCCAATAGAATTGAAGCTACATTTTAATGGGTATGTCTATTACTCCCATTTCATTTGTAAAGTTACATTGAACTCTTAACATAGATACTTAGGAAAATACACAAATTCTAAATTGCTATGCTATAAATTTTTATAAATTGAACAAACCTATTTATCACCTGGATCAAGATGTTGGTTATAACTATAATCTCAGAAACCTATCTTGCCACTTCCAGACATGACCCCCAAGAAAGAAAGCCATGCTTCTGACTTTCATTACCATTAGTATTAACTTTTTTTTTTAAACTTCACATTAATGGAATCAAACAATATGTCTTTTTTGTACTGGTTTCTTTCCCTTAATGTTATGATTATGAAATTCGTTTACACTGTTTTCTTTGTCCTTTTTTGAATTGTTGCATAGTATTCCATTGTGTGAATATACCATATTTTAAAAAAAATTGTTATTATTATACTTTAAGTTCTGGAGTACATGTGCAGAACATACAGGTTTGTTACATAGGTATACATGTGACATGGTGGTTTGCTGCATCCATCACCTTGTCATCTACATTAGGTATTTCTCCTAATGCTATGCTTCTCCTAGGCCCCCACCCCCCAAACAGGCCCCAGTGTGTGATGTTCCCCTCTCTGTGTCCATGTGTTCTCATTGTTCAACTCCCATTTATGAGTGAGAACATGTAGTGTCTGTTTTTCTGATCTTGTGTTAGTTTGCTGAGAATGATGGTTTCCAGCTTTGTCTATGTCCCTGCAAAGGAAAGGAACTTGTCCTTTTTTATGGCTACATAGTATTCTGTGGTGTATATGGTGTCATATTTTCTTTATCCACTCTATTATCAATGGGCATTTGGGTTGGTTCCAAGTCTTTGCTATTGTGAACAGTGACACAAAACATATGTGTGCATATGTCTATATAATAGAATGATTTACAATCCTTTGGGTATATGTCCAGTAAAGGGATTCTTTAGCAATTGCCACACTGTCTTCCACAATGTTTGAACTAATATATTCCCCCCAGCAGTGTAAAAGCATTCCTATTTCTCCACATCCTCTCCAGCATCTGCTGTCTCCTGACTTTTTGATGATTGCCATTCTAACTGGTGTGAGATGGTATCTCATTGTGGTTTTGATTTGCATTTATCTAATGACCAATGATGATGAGCTCTTTTTCATATGTTTGTTGGCCAAAAAATGTCTTCCTTTGAGACATTCCTTTGTTCATATCCTCCGCCCATTTTTTCATGGGGTTGTTTTTTTCTTGCAAATTTGTTTAAGTTCTTTGTAAATTCTGGATACTATCCCTTTTTGAAATACATGTTACTACTAACGGACATTTGCATTTTTTTCAGTTTGGGGGCCTTAAGAATACTGCAGGTAATAACAATATAGTTGTTATCTGTGTGTATATATTTCTTTTTAATAATATAAATGAAATTACTGGATTTTAGGGTATGTGTGTGATGAGCTTTAATAGATAGTGCCCAATAGTTTTCTCAAGTGGTTTTATTAACTTTTACTCTCTATTGCTCTACATCTTATTTGGAATTTAATTTTCTTCTTTTCTTTTTATTTTCTTAATTCTATTTGGTTCTATACTAGTATTACCTTGAGATTTGAATTTGCATTTCCCAGATGACTAATGAATCAGCCAATTTTGCATATGATTTTTGTCCATTTGGATATCTTATCTTGTCGAGAAATTTGCACATTTTTTCCCCTGGAGTTTCTTGGCTTGTAGAAATGCTTTTATATTTTGGATTTAAGTCATTTTATAGCATATGCAATGCAAATGTCTTCTCAGATTCTGTGCTTTGTCATTTCACTCTCATAATGACATATTTTGATAAACAAAAATTCTTATTTAATCTAGTCTTTTTAGCAGTTATGAGTTTTATGTCCTATTGTATAAAAATTACCTATTCCAAGGTCATGATGATGTTCTTTTGTTTTCTTAACATAGCTTTTACTTTTCTTAATTATCAAATTAATCCAGCATTATTTTTTGAACAGTTATCTGTCACTGCATTTTAGTGGTAGCTTTGTTATAAATCAGGTACTTTTATATATGTTGGTCTTTTTGTCCTTCCTTGAGCCAATATTATATCCACTTAATCACTGTAGCTTTATAGTAAGTTTAATATCTGATAGTATAAATTCTTCCACTTTTTCCTTCAAGATTGCCTTGGCTTTTTTTTTTTTTTTTTTTCTTTTGGCCTTCTGCTTTCTATAGAACTTTATAATAGGTGTCTCAATTATTATTTTTTTTTAAATCTGATATTTTGATTAGGATTGCACTGAATCTAAAGATAAATGTGAGGTTGGGTGAATTGATTTGTTTATATTAATATCTTTAGTCTTCCAGTCAATAAAGTTGTCATATCCTTCACTGATTTAGATCCTCTTTACCTTAAGTAGTGTTTCATATTAGGTTGGTGCAAAAGTAATTGCGGTTCTTGTCATTAAAAGTAGTAAAAAAACCTCAGTTACATTTTGTACCAATCTAATAGTTTTCTGTGTAGAAGTATGTGTTTCTATTCACTGTATTCCTGGGTAATTTGTTGCTTATTGATGCTGTTGTAAATAATATTTTTATTTAATTTTCTATTCATTTCTGATATATAGAAATATAGTTTATTTAAACATTGAGTGTATTCAAAAATCTTGAAGAATTTATTTTTTAACTGAAGTATAACTTGCATACACAAAAATTCACCATTGAAACTACAGCTTAATGAGTTTTGACAAGTTGTACAATGTAATTATTACCACAATTGAGATATAGAATATTTCTATCACCTCAAAACATCTTTTTGTTCCCCTTTGAAATCAATTTTCTCCTCTTACCCCCGGCCTCTGTTAACCACTGGTTTCATTTCTTAATAGTTTTATCTTTTTAGAGATGCCATATAAGTGAAATTATATAATAAACAGGCAATTGTGCCTGGCTTATTTTACTTAGCATAGTGCTTTTGGGATGCACCCATGTTATAACATGTATGAGTAGAATGACTTTCTAATTCTGAGTATTCTGTATTCCACTGTAAGCTTATACCACAATTTGTTTATCCATTCACAAGTTCATAGTATTTGAGTTGTTTCCAGTTGTTGGCTAGTATGAATGATGCTTCTGTAAGAATTTGCATTTAGATATTTATATCAATATGTGATTTCATTTGTCTTGGGCAATACCTAGGAGTGGGATTCCTGGGTTGCTAGGTATATAGTTAAAATTTATAAGAAACTGACAAAACCTTTTCAAAAATAGGTGTACCATTTTGCATTCTCACCAGGAATGGAAGAGATTTTCTTTCTCCACATTTTCACACACAGGGTATTGTCAGTCTTTTTTGTTGAAATTTTAATTTAGATGACTGTATATTCACATGCAATCATAAGAAATAATACAAAGAGATCCCAGAGACCTTCTATACCCTTTACCCAGTTTTCTCCCATGGTGACAACTTGCAAAACTACAGAACATCATAGCCAGTATGTTAACATTGACAATATCCACTCATCTTATTCAGAGTTCTCCAGTTTTACTTGTACTCATTTGTGTTTGTGTGTGCGTGGTGTGTGTGTGTGTGTGGGGGGACTAATACATAGTTCTATTCAATTTTACCACATATATAGGTTCCTGACTCTACATAGTAGTCAAAATACATAACAGTTCCATGACTACAAGTAGCCTTCTTGTTGCCTTTTGATAACCTTACTCAACTGAGATATAGAATGTTTCCATCACCTCAAAATGTTTTTTGTGCCCCTTTCCTCCCCAACCCATTCACTCCTTTCCCCTGGCAACAACTATTCTAGTCTCTATTTTTATAATTGTATCATTTAAAACATGTTATATAAATGGAGTCACAGAGTATGTAATCTTTTGGATTGGCTTTTTTACTCTGAACTCCCTTGAGATTTACCCAACTTTTGTTTATCATTGGTGATCTTTTTTTATATTGCTGAGTAGTATTCCACAGTATGTATCACAGTTTATTGAACCATTCACCATTGATGGACATGCGATCTGTTTCCAGTTTTGTGCTATTATGAATAAAGCTGGTATCACCATTTGTATGTAGGTTTTTATGTGAACCTAAGTTATTTTCTGGGATAAATGTTCAAGAGTGTAAATATTGAGTCACATGATAATTGCGTGTTTAGTTTTATAAGAAATGAACTTTTCATGATTGGCTGTATCACTTTGTATTTTCACTAGCAATTTATAAATGCTCCAATTTCTTCATATCCTTGCCAGCATTTAGTATTGTCATTATTTTCTGTCTCTGCCATTCTCGTGTATAGTGATATGTGGTTACAGTTTTAATTTGTATTTTCCTAGTGATTAATGATGTTGAACATTTCTCCATGAGTCTATTTGCCATCTATGTATCCTCTTCAGTGAAATGTTTGTATCTTTTTAACTTCGCAATTGGATTGTTTTGTTGGTTTGTTTTTACTGTAAAGTTTTGAAAGTTAGATATTATAGATACTAGTTGTCCGTCAGATGCATAGTTTGCAAATATTTTCTCAGTTTTGTCTTTTTATTTTGTCTCTCGTCTTTTTATTTTCTTCATCTAGTCTTTTGCAGAGCAAAAAGATGTGGTTCAGTTTTTCTATAATGACTTATGCTTTTTGTGTCACATATAAGAACTCTTTGCCTAGCCATGGACCCCAAATTTTTACTCTTTTTTCTAAATGTTTTTCAGTTTTGTTTGTTTGTTGTTCTTCCTGTTGTTGTTTCTGAGAGGGTGTCTCGCTCTGTTACAGGCTGTCATGCAGTGGCATGATCTTGGCTCACTGCGACCTCTGCTTTCCGGGTTCAAGTGATTCTCCTGCCTCTACCTCCCCAGTAGCCGGGACTACAGGCATGCACCACCACTTTGCACAGCTAATT
>NW_016107461.1:1476012-1608158 GCF_001604975.1 Cebus imitator | reverse complement strand
TTAGTAGAGACAGGGTGTCACCATGTTGGCTGGGATGGTCTCCATCTCTTGACCTCGTGGTCCACCCACCTTGGCCTCCCAAAGTGCTGGGATTACAGGCATGAGCCACCGCGCACAACCTGTTTTACAGTTTTTACACTTTACATTTAAGTCCATGATCCATTTTGAATTACTTTTTGTATAAGGTATGAGGTTTAGGTTGAGTTCATATTTTTGCCAAAATATGAAATATGATGGGTATTCAATTACTCTAGCACCATTTGGTGAAAAGTCAATCCTTCCTTCACTAATTTGTTTTTGCACCTTTGTCAAAAATCAGCTGAGCATATTTGTGTGGGTCTATTTCTGAGTTATCTATTTTGTCTGTGTCTATCCCTCTATCAGTATCGTATAGTCTTGATAGAGTAGTTATGCAGGAAGCTTTAATATGGAGCAGGGTGAACCTTTCCATTTTGTTTCCAAGATTGTTTCAGCTATTCTAAGTCATGTGCCTTTAAAATAGGCTTTCTAAGTTTATTCAAAATTTTTCTGAGATTTTGATAGAAATTGCATAAACGTGTAAATCAATTTAAAGAAAACTAACATAGTAAATATTTTGTTGTTGTTCTCAAACCAGGAATATAATATGTATCTCCATATATTTAGGTGTTTGATTCCTTTTAACAACATTTTATAACTTTTCATATATGGATCTTGTAATGTTATATTTATATCTAAATATTTAATTTTCATTGTAACAATTTTAGATTTGTTTTAATTAAATTTTCATAGTCATTTAGAGTATATATATGTGTGTATATATATATATATATATATATAGTTTTATCTTGCTGAATCCATTTTTTTTTTTTGCTAGATTTTGGGGGATTTTCTGTGTAGACAATCATTCCATCTGAAAATAGGAGCCATATTGTTTATTTTTTTCCTCTCTGTATGCCTTTTATCTCTTTTTTTACCTCATTGCAGTGGCTAACTGTTCCAGTGCCACATTAAATAAGAGCAATGAGGATGGATATTCTTGTCTAAAAATTCCCAATTTTAAGGGAAAAATATTTAGTCTTTCACCATTAAGGAAGATGTTCACTGTAGGTTTTCTGTAGATGTTCTTGTCAGGTTGAGGTAATATCCCTTTCCTTCTAATTTACTGAAGAGTTTTTATTATGAATGGGTGTTGGGTTATGTCCAGTGCTTTGCATGCTTGGAATGAATCCCACTTTGTCATGATGCACATTTGTTAATACATTGTTAGAATTGGTTTGCTAATCTTTTGTTGAAGAATTTCATCTAAGTTCACGAGATATATTGTTATGTAGCTTTATTTATTTATACTCTCCGTGGTTTTGGTATCAAGTTACTACTGTGCTTATAAAATGAGTTAAGCTGTGTTCCCCCCCTCTCATATTTTCTGCAAGAGATCATATAAAATTGATGTTAATTCTTCTTTGAATGATTTGTAGCATTCTACAGCTAAACCATCTAGGCTTGACAATTTTTTCTTCAGGAGGTTTTTAATCATGAATTCAAATTTTTAATGGTTATAATAGGACTCTTCAGATTATCTGATTCAACATTATTTTACTGACTTCCTCATTTGTTATTTTCAACTTTATTGTTTTCTGTTTTTATCTTTACTATTTATTATTTTCTTCCTTCTGCTTACTTTGCTTTACTTTTGAAAAGCTCTTCCTCATATTGCTTCTTGTTAGTGGAGCTGAGGATGAATCTCCCTTGCTGGTGGTGCCCACCTGCTGCTTCTTAATAGGTTGGGGTTGGTAAAAGCAAGACCTGGGTCACCTCTATCAGTTGGGTGGGGCTCATAAGACATCCTGCTTCTGTGTTATCTAGTCATAGTGTGCTAAAATAGTATGCCTTCCTCTTACCATATTTCAAAGTTCTACTTTGGTTGTCTCTTACTTGATGTCCATCATTTACAGTCATTCTTAGAGGACAGGAGGCTGGAGAAACGAGTCTACATCACTTTGTTTGGTTCAAAAGTTTCTCCTCAGTCTTTTTTTAACTTAAACCATTCTAGTGAATGTGTAGTTGAGTCTTACTATAATTTTTAATTGTTTTTTTTTCCCCGCTCTGTAATGATGCTGACTGAGCCTCTTTTCACATGCTTATTTGCCATCTCTATACTTGATAAAGTGTCTGTTTAAACATTTTGTCCATTTGCAATTAGGTCAAAATTCTATTTTGTTATTAGTAAATATGACAATTTATTTATATATTTTAGACATTATGATCATTTGATTAAAAGACTCTCTTTTTCGCATTGAATTACTTTGGCATTTTTGTTGGAAATCAGTTGAACACATACATGTAAATCTGCTTATGGACAATATTCTGTTTCATTAATCTATATGTCTATCCTTATATCAATACTACACTATCTTAATTATTTTTATAGTAAGTTTTTATATCAAGTAGTTGAGACTTCAACACTTTTCTTTCAAAGCAGTTTTGGTTTTCCTATTCATTACATCTCTATCTAAATTGCCAAGGCACTTTGGTAATATCCACAAAAAAAATTAGCCTCCTTCAATCTTGACTGAGATTTCACTGAATCTATAGAAAAATTGGGGAGACTTGACTTCTTAAGAATGTTGTGTCTTCTGAACCATGAAAACAATATATCTCTATTTCTTTCAGCAATGTTTTATAGCTTTCTGTGTACAGTTCTTGAACATATTTGTTAAATTTATCCCTAAGTATTTGAAGTTTTTATCTGATGTTTTTGCAAATGGTATTTTTATTTTCCAATTTTTGTTATTATTATACAGAAATACAATTTTGTATATATGTGTATATTGACCTTGTCAAATTCACTTAATATTTCAAGTAGATATTCAGTAATTGCTTAGAGATTTTCTACATAGGTGATCGTATCACCTGTGAATAAAAGCAGTTGTATGTTTTCCTTTCCCATCTACACGCTTTTTACTTCCTTTTATAGCCTTACTGCCTTGTCTAGAGCCCTAAATATAATGGTGAATATGTTTGGGGAATGGACATTTTTGTCTTATTCCAAACTTAGGGGGAAAGTAGTCTTTCAACATTAACTATAATGTCAGTTGTAGATCTCTTATAGATACCCCTAATTATGTAGAGTGTATTTCTATTTCTAGTTTGTGAATAACTATAATCATAAATGAATGTCAAATGGGCAGAGTGTTGGGCAAACTGATTCAAGTTTAAAAGGCAAATGGTGATGTGGAGACTGAATTGAATCAGTCTAATTCTAGAACTTGCACTCTCTTTCAATATATCTACTGCCAAAAGGAGCCCCAGAACCTATACTCTTAAATTCTATACTCTATTGTCTCTCAATATGGTGTTGAATATTTTAATTTAGAGACACTTTGGATGGAATAAACATATTTTTATTTCAAAATTAGCCTAGCTTTAATATTGTATCTGGGAGGCAATATCCATTCAACTCTCCTTCTATACAGTAATTGGCATATGGCCTTTCATCTGTTAAATAATAACGTATTAAATAAATATATGACATAATCATCTATGTAGAAAGTCTCTCTATAGCTAATATACAACTCCATTAAACTTTTAAAACTATTATAATTAAGAATATGTTAAATATCTTAAGTGGAATTAAGACTATGTAGTCAAAATTTACTAATATCGATATTTTAAAGGATAGTTATTGTGGTAAAGAAGAACAAACTTAGTACTCTTAGTTGTTTTGGATGGGTCTTCAAATTTGAAAAGACCATGATTAAGAGAAAATAAAATTTTAGCTATTCCAGCAGATGGAGTCCACTCAAATGCTTTCATTCTTTCAATCTTTTGTACACAGTTTATTGTGACCAAAATGCCATCTTCACCTTCTTAATATGTCAAAATCCAATTCATCCTTAAAAACTAACCACTGTTCTGTGAAGATAAGTAATTACTGAGCCCCTATTTTTTGCTATGAGCTGAGAAAACAGGAATTCATAAGATAAATAATGTCCTACTCATCTGGAACTTCCCTTTTAGTGGTGATGGTAGGTAGGGAGAGGGGACAGAAAATGAACAAATACACAAATGGAAGGGGCCAAGTAGAAAACTGAAACATGGTGTATTAGTCTACTTTCACACTGCTATAGAGAACTAGCTGATACTGGGTAATTTATAAAGAAAAGAGATTTAATTGCCTCACAGTTCCATATGGCTGGGGAAACCTCAGGAAACTTACAATCATAGTAGAAGGTGAACGGGAAGTGAGGACCTTCTTTACATGGCAGCAAGAGAGAACAAAAGATAGTGAAGGAGAAAGTGCCCCTTATAAAACCATCAGATCTCGTGAGAACTTACTATCATGAGAACAGAATAAGGGAAACTCCCATTCACAACTACTACAAAGATAATAAAATACCTAGGAATACAACTAACAAAGGATGTAAAGTACCTCTTCAAGGAGGACTACAAACCACTGCTCAAGGAAATAAGAGGACACAAACAGATGCTGGAGAGGATGTGGAGAAACAGGAACACTATTACACAGTTGGTGGGATTGTAAATTAGTTTCGCCATTGTGGAAGACAGTGTGGCAACTTCTCAAGGATCTAGAAATAGAAATTCCATTTGACTCAGCAGTCCCATTACTGGGTATATACCCAAAGAACCATAAATCGTTCTACTATAAAGACACATGCACACATATGTTCACTGCAGCCCTGTTTACAATAGCAAAGACCTGGAACCAACCTAAATGCCCATCAATGATAGACTGGACAAAGAAAATGTGGCACATATACACCATGGAATACTACGTAGCCATAAAAAATGCTGAGTTCATTTCCTTTGTAGGGACATGGATGAACCTGGAAACCATCATTCTCAGCAAACTGACACAAGAACAGAAAATGAAACACCACATGTTCTCACTCATAGGGGGTGCTGAATAATGAGAACACGTGGACTCAGAGAGAGGAGCATCACACACTGGGGGCAGTTGGGAGGCTAGGGAAGGGACAGCGGGGGGTGGGAAGGGTGGGGAGGGATAACATGGGGAGAAATGCTGGATATAGTATGCACCTATGCAACAACCCTGCATGACCTGCACATGTACCCCAGAACCTAAAGTAAAAAAAAAAACAAAATCAGCAAAAAAATAAAATAAAATGCCCATATTTAAATCTGCTCTTTAACAATGTAACATGTGTATAACAATAATATCTATCTTTTTAGGAAAAAAGAATCTTGAAGGAAAATTTGTGAACTTACTCCAAAGATTTAAAGTAATGTGCAAATAGATAAAATGCTCCAAGTCCTAAGCTATTCAGCTAGACAAGGTCACAAATGCTAGCTGTGGTTAAAAGACTACAAGAAGTACTTTCACTTCGATTTGTTAGTGAATCAGCTAATAAGTATCACATGAATGTACCCAAGATCAAGGATGAGAATGGGACACAGCACCCCAGCATGTCCTTCTCTTCATAAGAGGCATGTGCTGTTGCGAAAAGCTGCAAAGGAGAAAGGACTTACAGAGTGCCTACAAACATTGGTTATGAGTAACATATAAACAAGGAACAACAAACTGCAGAAGGCAGCAGGTGGCCTTTGAGGAGGAAAGCCTCTCTGTGTTTTTCTTGTATCTTACTTTTTGTGCCTTTTTCTCTTTGTTTTACACACATCCTTTTTCCATTTTTTGACATACTTTAACCCTTCTAACATTTTTCTGGCTGGAGTGGGACTTGCCTTGGGCTGCTGGTTTTTTCCCTGTTGGCACAGGTGTTGCACCTTTTTGCCCACAAGGTTTCCGACACGCAGCCTTGAACCATTTTGTTGCTGCTGTTGCCTTTTAAGATATTACATAGGTTTTGCAACTTATTAATTAATTAGGAATTTTTTTTTTTTTTTTTACTGATGAGCAAAAGTTATAAAGTGAAGGTCCCCTGGTCCCACTTTTTCTCTTAATCTTTCTCTCATTCCTTTGTCACTACCAAACTCGGGATACCCACAGGTAATGTGGCGCTCATGGATTCGCTACATACTAGTGCCCAATGTAAGGCTCCTAAATCCCTGCATTCTGGCACCCAATGTGCGGGGCTCATAAATTCCCTACATGTACAAGGTGGTTTGTGGGGCATACAGGGAATAGGACATGTGCATTTTTAGAAGACCTCAGTGCTCTTTCCTTACGTTAGTCTGGAGCAAAACACCTCCACTCTTAGGTGTTTACCCTGTTATTAGAAATTTCATGCTGTGCCACTTATTTCCATGTTGGAATTCTTATTATGTCTGGCTACGGCCTACCTTAATATTTTAAAAAATAGTCCAAGGGAAGTGCGGTAATATCATTAAAATGTTCTATTATTTGTTTTTTAGAGACAAGCTCTCTCTCTGTTGCCCAGGCTGGAGTGCAGTGGTGTGATGATCGTAGCTCACTGTAAACTCAAATTTCTGGGATCAAGTGATCCTCTCACCTCAGCCTCCTGAGTAGTTGGGACTAAAGCACATGCAATCATGACTGGCTAATTTTTTTTTTAACTTTTAGTAGAGATGGGGTCTCACTATGTTGCACAGGTGGGCCTTGAATTCTTGGCCTCAAGAGATCCTTCCACTCGGCCTCCCAAAGTGCTGGGGTTTTAGGTGTGAGCCACTGCTCACTGCTTAAATTTTAGAATCTGTGAATATTATGGACACATCTACATATCTAACTCCCCATAATTGTGGTTTTCAACAAGAAGTATGTTTTGTTTAGCTTCTGGGCTGGGGCACTTTCAGGCTGCTTGGTGCCAGGGGGCTGCCCAAGAAGTATGTTTTGTTATTAGTGTGGTACTTGTTCAGGTTTCTCTGTGATTCTTGGAGACAAGAACCGATGCATCTATGTGTAATTTGTATCTAAATGTAAACTTTACATCTGAAGAAAGTAATGTTCATTGTGACGACAGAGGTTACAATAAATTAAACCATGTAATTTTATTAGATTTGATGACAATTTAATGACTTCATTGACATACTTCAGTAGGGAGATAAAGAAAAAACACTCTTATACACATACATCCATACCGTCAAACTAAGTATTGTAGTTGCCATTAATTCTCATTGGGAAAGGCAATTTATGCATTTCCAAATACCAGCTAAAAATCTCTACATGCATATTCTAAAACTCTAAAATCCGGTATACCTAAACAGAAAATCATGAATTTCCCCAGCCAACCGTGAGTTATCTCCTGGACTCCTTTGAAAATAGAGTATTTCATTCTACTTTAAAGAAACTGAAATTGAATATTGTAGGTGAGGTCATATAAGTGAGGCATATGCATGAAAGAGGAAAAGGAACTCTATCTGGGAGCTCTTGTTAGTGGAAAAGCTTTGTTCTTCCTCATGAAATTAGTGAAGAAATGCACATTTTTTTGTGACTAAAATGTTAAATAATTAACCAAATATTTTGATTAGAAAACCAAATATACATCCTAGTTGAATCAATAAAAGAGCTTCCACTGTATACTTTAGTCTTCGCACTTAGGCTTAAAACTCCAAAGTAACATTTATTGAACTTTGTTTCCAAATTGTGTTAATAGATCTAAAATAAATTTTATGTTGTACTAGGCTTAGTAATTGCTGCAAGCTATTCCTCTCTCTCAGAAAATTATAATGCATGTTGTCATACTAAAGGCTCTGAGAGGTCCTGCAGGAAAAATATTAACTATTTAACTTTACAAAAACGAGTTTGTTTTTTTTTTCCAAAAAAAATTTTTGACAATAAAATGCCTGTCTCCACATTCTTTTTCAAATTTATCCTGTTAAAAACTAGTTACTTTGCTTCTTGTCTTCTCTCACACCTAGGTACAGTTACACTACGCATCATAATGCTTAAGTCAACTACGGATTACATGTACGACTGTGGCCCAAAATCATTTAATGGAGCTGAAATTTTTCTATCACCTAATAACATTATAATGTCAAGAGCAAAGCATCGCTCACATGTTTGTGTGATGCTTTGTGGTAAATAAACCTACTGCACTGCCAGTCCTATAAAAGTTAACACATATAGTTATGTACAGTGAATATTTGATAGTAAATGACTGTATATTACTGGTTATTTACTACACTGAACTTTTTATCATTATATTCTAGTGTATACCTTACACTTAATTTTTTTTTAATAAGCTGTAAAACGGCCTCAGTCAGGTCCTAAAGGAGGTATTCCAGAAGGCATCGTGATCATAGGTGATGACAGTTCATGCATGGTATTGCCCTGCAGACCTCACAGTGGGGCAAGATTGGGGGGTAGAAGGTAGTGATATTGGTGATCCTCAGCCAGTGTAGGCATAGGTTAGTTATGTATATTTGTGACTTGGTTTGTAACAGAAAAAGTCTAATAAGTTTTTAAAAAAATTAAACTTAGGAAAAAGCTTAGAGTATAAGGCTATAAATATTTTTACAGCTCTACATTTGTGTTTTAAGCTGTGTTATTACAAAAGAGTCAAAAACCTTAAAAATTTAAAAATAAACTTTAGAAAACTGACAGTAAGGTAATGTTAATTTATTATTGAAGGAAGATCAATTTTTAAAATAAAGTTAGTGTAGCCTAAGTGTACAGTGTTTACGAAGTCTACAGTCATATACAGTAATGTCCTAGGCCTTCCCATTCACTCACCACTCACTCACTGACTCACCCAGAACAACTTCTAATGCTACAAAGTCTATTCATGGCCTATATAAGGATGTGGGGTCTGCTTTTTTATCTTTTATGCTGTATTTTTACTGTACATTTTCTATGTTTAGAAATTGTAGCCTAGGAGCCTACAGGGTCTAACTCTATCCCATTTCTTATGTTCCTATTTCTGTGCCGCCTGCCCATATCCCATTTCCCCCATCCTTGTTTAGAGTCCCTCCTGGTCTCCTGGGACTTGCCCTTAACCCATATTCCTCTCTGGTGCTCTGCCTTCTGCAACTCTACAAGGTGATGGCAGCTAAATTCTCTTCCAGCACAGCTCTGACCATGTCACAGCCTCTTCTGTGCTTGTCAGTCCAGCGCATCTGCTCAGCAGCTTTTCCTTCCTGTGGTCACCAGTTATCTTTTCAAAACATCACTCTATTACAGCATAATCCGAGCTCTAAACTTTTAAGATCTCTCATTTCTAACAGAATGCCAGTTCATGCATGGCACACAAAGCTTTTTATAGGCTATGTTTCACCTAAGTTTCCAGTAAGTTGCTTCTTCCATTTTCTCTGCCACTCCACTACCACTGGACAAGCACCAAACCCTCTGTTCACATCCTCATAGAAGTGTTTGCTATTGCTGGAACACTCCATGCTTTTTCACAGCTATATTTCTCTGCCCGCATTGACCTTTGTTCTCATCTCCCAGACAGAGATCATTTATTTTTAATGACTATTGTAATTTATTTCTATATTTTATGGTTCTCTTCCTCTTTTATGCTAAACAGATTGTCTCATTTTTCTCCCACTGTAATCTTCATTTAGATAGAAAATGAGTCTTACTTATCTTGGTATCTTTTGGATTGTCTTGTACATAGTATGTGTTCAATTACTAATCTTTGAATTCCACTTTCTTTTCATTTAGAAACAGCTGTGTGGTAGTGAGAAACACTTAAATCCTGCTATTTTAGGCCACTTGTTAAAACACACTCTTGGCTTAATCATTCTCAAACAGGATCCCAACTCTTAGTACAAAATAGCATATATTTTCTTATCCCTGCTTTCCTATCGTATTGAATATAATAGGAAACCAACTAATTATTCATCACTTATTCATTTGAACATTTGTGGGCTGACTGCCTAATTGCTTTTAGCTGATACTCTGCCCTGCCCTCTGTTTATTGGAGATAATTAAGTTGAATTCAGTTGACCTTTTTAAGAAATATTTAGTAGCTGTCACCGAAGTCAAAAAGGCCTATCCATTTGTCCTCTAATTATCCAACAAGCATGGAGAAACAGAAGGTTTCAGGTATGCAAAAAGAATAAGTGTGGCTGTCAGCTGCACTCCATACCACAACACTTCCTCTGAGCATTTACCATGCGTGCTACTGGTACAATAATAGTAACAATAATAATAATAATAATAGGCATTGAACTGAGACCTGGTAATGACTCGTTTGATATGAATTTTAATAGAAGCTGAACTGAAAACAGATGAGTAGGAAAACTAGCTCATTTAAAACAAAATAAAATTGGGAAAACAAAAGAAGAAGAGCTATACAAGGATGAAAAATAAAAGAAAGTATAATCTTAAAACAAAAATATAGCCCCTACAAAGAAAAGCAAGATAAGGTGACAAAACGTAATCAATGAGGCTGAGTGTGGTGGCCCACACCTGTAACCCTAGCACTTTCGGAGGTCAAGCCTGGAGGATTACTTGAGTCAAGATTTTGAGACCAGAAGGGCAACATAGTGAGACTCTGTTTCTACAAATACAAATAAACAAACAAACAAAAAGTGAGATAAATAATCAATAAAGTCTATGATTTTGCCTTATATTAAGGTCCTAGACTACATATCTCTTGAATTGTGCAAAAAAAAAAAATCATTATTATTCATTAAACTGTAAAATAAATTTTATTCACACATTTCTTATTTGTTTTTATTTGTATTTCTCACATTTTTTACATTTTTCTATTTGATTGTAATCATGTTTATTTTTCAGTTAAATTCTTAATTAATCAAGAGTGATTTTTAGTGTTCCTTGAACATTGAGAATTTATTTGCCAAATGCATACTAATTGTGAAAACTATTAGATTGGCCCCACTTAAATACAAGAGAAATCTATTTATTGTTTTATTATCTTAGGTTTAATGCTTTTAATGTTTGTCTTGGACAATTCTGTTTGTGACCAACAATGCATTTATTTCTGTGCCAGCAACTTTCCATTGGAAATGTCATTTATTTATTTAGTCAATAAATGCTTATTGAATGCTTATTGAATACTTAATGTCTACTAATTTTTTTTAAAGAGAGTAGAAATGTGATACAGAATAGAATTAGAATGTGTGCTCAACGACAGTAGAGGCATTTCTCTTTTGTTCATATCTAGCAGTTCTTGGCATAAAGGAAATGATCAGTAAGTAAGTCTTGAATGAATGAATGGATGCTTTGAAATAGGTTTCTAAACAGAGAGATAGACAAAATCTAGAAATGCAGGGTGTTTTACTGTTTTTATTTGTTTATAGGCTTGTTTCTAATCCCCACATGCAGTGGGATATAACCATGTTTTATGAAGTAGCAGCCGGCCACAATACAAAAACATATATGACCTTGTGAAGAGTGAGACGCAGACTGCCCAGGATGCTGGCTGATTATGTTAGAGTTCTCTGGTGCAAAGAAACAAAAGCCAACTTCAACCAAAAGAAATGTATTTTGGGATATTTGAATCTCACACAATTCATGGGAAAGGTGAGGAAACTTGCCTACATATAGGCAGAGTGCAAGTTAGCTACTGATTCTAGGAAAAGGATATACAGAAATAGCAGAAAATATTTATTTAGAGAGTCACTGCTGGGGATAAATAAATGGCAATTGTTTTCATGTTTTTGTCACTCTGTTTAAGATTCAATGAGGTCAGCCTGCATCACGCCTCCATGTCTTAGCTAGGAGAGGACAGAACACCTAATTAAATTCCTGAAGGTAGCATCCAATGGGGAATAAATATGTAAGTCTCAAGAGGGAACCAGAGTACCATTAGGAAATGGAAATAAATTCTAGGAAAACCCCAAAGAAACAATGTCAGCTATACTAGATGTATGAACTGAGGCATGTCAAGTGCTGTGAATGGTGTGGGATTTTTAGTCTATTTGGAAACTCACAAGTTAGCTAGCTACCATCTCATAGATGCCAGCTGTCATCAGAAACAGACATAAGATATAGATTTCTGGGTTGGAGGCAAAGAACTTTATTACTCATAGCGCACCAAACAGCATGAGCTCCGTCTTTGCACTGGTTTTTGTCTCACCCCAGGCTTCACCCAGATGATTTAGAGGCAGGCACAGAAGAATATTGCATGCATAAAGGTTGTGCTGAGGAATGCAGAGCCTAAGAAACCCTCAATCTTATAAAGGGGCCACTAACAGATTTGCTCCACCTTTGCCCTGGAGAGAGCCATTGTCTTTATTAACTTAGGCAATAAAAAAATCATCCTCTGCATTGGAAGTATATATTATGTCTGCAAGGCTATTTACTACACAATATCTTTGGGGTTTTTAGTATTACATTAGTATTACATATTTTATATTAATTTTTATTTATATTATATTTTATATTTTTATAGTTACTTATTTTTTAATGTTTATTTTAGGTTTGGTGGTCCATATGAATGTTTGTTACATAGGTAAACACATGTCATGGGGGTTTGTTGTACAGATTATTTCATAACCCAGGTATTAGGCCCAGTATCCAATAGTTATCTTTTCTGCTCCTCTCCCTCCTCCCATCCTACACCCACAAGTAGACCCCAGTGTCTGTTGTTTCTTTCTTTTTTTTTTTTTTTTTTTTGAGACGGAGTTTCACTCATGTTACCCAGGCTGGAGTGCAATGGCGCGATCTCGGCTCACCGCAACCTCCGCCTCCTGGGTTCAGGCAATTCTCCTGCCTCAGCCTCCTGAGTAGCTGGGATTACAGGCACGCACCACCATGCTCAGCTAATTTTTTGTATTTTTAGTAGAGACGGGGTTTCACCATGTTGACCAGGATGGTCTTGATCTCTTGACCTCGTGATCCACCCGCCTCGACCTCCCAAAGTGCTGGGATTACAGGCTTGAGCCACCGCGCCCGGCCTGTTGTTTCTTTCTTACACAAATATCTTTGAAAGGGTAATAGAGAATGGAAGGTGTCACAGGATGGGCAAAAACATTAGACTCATGGAAAATTGTCTCCCAACAAAGTAAGAGTGTGTTAAGATGAGTAAAGGAATGCTGACAGATGAATGTCTGATTTAAGTCAAAGGTGGAAGAAGAAGCCAATGTCCAAAACATTAGAACTAAAGGTCAAAAGAACTAGAGAATAAATATAACATTAGGATCACACAGCTAAGAAATTGGGTTTTGCAGATTCAGAGAAAGCCAGGTGCTGGTGCTGATACTAGAATGAAGTTATCCTAAAACCCTGATTGTTATTTGTTGCTAGTGTGGGCCAGGCTGGCTTGTAACATCAAGAACAGCATGTACATTTTGTGCCTCTATCTATTTGGTAGAACTTGAAAAATTATATGCATTTATTTATGAGGAAGGTGTGGGAGCACGTAGAGATCAGTCAAGGCTCAATTTGGGATCCAGCCAAGAGTTCAACTTCACTCCATTGCCTTGGTTATGAAGGACTTAACCTCTGACATCAACTTAGTGAAAGAGTACTTAATTTTGATGCTGCCTTCAAGGAGCTCTTCTTTGGTGTTAATTCGTAGCATAGCAGCAGGACCTTTCGTAGACTTCTAAGAGGGAATAAGACTGTGGTCATCATGCTTTAAAGTATTTTCCCCATCAATATGTCTTACTGTGTATGATATAGATATCTTCTCTGCCTATGCTCACAGGTACTTCCTTGGACAACAGAAGCCAAATTCTGTCATGTCGGTTGGTCTCAGCCCTTCCCACAGGGCAGTGATGAGAGTACAAATGTGGGACCTGAACCAAGAGTGACACCCTAAAACCTTAATGAGAGAAGACAGGCAAGTATGAGCAAGTTCCCTTATTTGCCCTGCCTAGACCTATTTCTCATGAAAGGTGCCTTTTAGGAAGAGTTGAAGAAGCAGTTATTGGTTTCTGTTTTAAAAATACATCAATCTGTTAAGTGTAAACATTAGTATTAAAGATAAAAACTCTGAAAGTAAACCTTTTTTTTTGGTTTTTGAAACAAAGCACAAGGTTACAGTGGTTGAAGTGAGAGTCAGGACTTATGGCAGTTAGCTCCATGTAGGAGAAAGATTCTACCTAAACAATATAAAAAATATTTTTTAAGAGAAATAAAACCTGCTAAGTCATTTTTTGAAATCTAAGCAATGAAGAGCTAGAGAGAATATAAAATAAAACATCAATTATACAAGAACTGTATGATCATTTATAAAGTCAGATAAACCTTTTTCTGAAGTATTTCCCCTTTTTCACAGTGTTCCTATTCAAATGTTGAATAATTACAGTAGCCATACATATGAAAGAAAAGTTTGACTTCATTTTACTTAAAGCTGTTATTTAGGATGCTTTTAAGTCAAATATATTTTCAATGCAGTGTTTAAGAATAAAGACTTGAAGGTTTTCCAGAATTTCCAATGGGTGAAAAGTAATTTTTAAATAAGGATAACTATTCCTCTAAGGTATGAAATGCATATTTGAGTTGGTTTAAGAACTCTCACTTTTTTAGTCAATTGGTTATTAAGTTGGGAGTAACAGTTATCGCTGCAATGGATGATGTTCTGGTCCTACTTAAAATAATAATTTAGACATAAAGTTTGTCTTGAATCAGTGGATTTTCAAACCTGGCTTGTCATCTGAATCACCTAGCAGCTTCCCAGCATTTCTGAAAATCAGTTCTGCTTATGAAGTACTGCATTGGGTCATCTTGTTCAACTTCCTCCTTTAAGAGAATGACTCAGAAAACTTAGTTTCATTCATATGACAGATCTTCTTAATCCCTGTTGAGTGATTTTCCATTCCCACCTCAACCCCTAAGATTTTATGTTTCTACTTTCACATCGAGTTTGCTAACATTTTTTTCCCTAGAAGGGAATCCACAGTGAAGATTAATTATTTCAGAGGAGACTGGATCATATTTCCTTCTTCACCCTGTCACACAGAGAACAGAGGTGCTTCTGTTTTCCCGTCAGGGATCAGCACAGGAAACAGCAGCATATATCCCAGTTGTGAGTAATTTTTCAAGTGGAGAAAGGTCACCATGCTATATGAAATACAACCAAACCACGTAAGACACGTTATGAACTTGAATGTGTGTAGACTAAACAACATTATTGGGTTTTCCACTATTACTATCTATAAGCATATCTAAATATCTAAAAAGTCTAAGTTTCTATACAGAAATATGTCTAAAAATTAGAACAAGAATCCAATCAAATGCAAGAAAACTTTTTATTTTACTTGCATAAATTGTCCAGGGTTCCTTTGTATATTCTTTACCTGGATTCTTCCAATGATAGCATATTACATTACTGTAGTACATTTACTAAAACTGGAAATTGACATTAGAGCAATACTGTAACAAAATCATAGACTTTACTTGTGTTTCACAAGTTTTTATATGTATTATTTTTTTTAAAGTCATTTGAAACTTTATCAGATACATCCTGAATTAGTAGTCCATATAGTTCAAAACAAAAAAAACCTAGCAGAGTTTGCAATAAAGAAGATTAAGTTATTACTATGTGCCAACAATGTCATTGTATACTTAGAAGAGCCCAAGTGAATCAATCATCTGAAAAACTATCTGATAAGTAATGAGAGGTTTCAATAAAAAAGTAAAGTATATAATATATATTTTCAATCATTTTCGCATATACGAACAATAGCTGAGTATAACATGTAGTGTCAGAAATATACTAAAATAACATTTTTAATCTATTAGAATGGAAAAAGTCCAAAAACTTGATTTAAAAAAATCTTCTTATAAAGTCTATGAGAAATAGGCATGATCACACATTGCAGATAGGAGTAGAAACTGCCACGATCCCCATGAAAAGCAATTTACTTATATTAGAAAATTGTAAATTCATTTACTCTTTGACCTAGCAATCCCATTTTGGTAGTTTACCTACAGATATGCCTATACCTGTTTGAAAGTATGTATGTACAACTTTATTCATTGAAGCATTATTTGAATAATTAAAAGATAATTGGCCAACAATGATGAAAGTATAGCACAAAAATGAAAATGATATTGTCAAGAAATTTGAAAACCATACCCATTAGTAGGAGACTGATTCAATAAATTCTTGTCTATTTAATGAAATACTCTGNAAAAAAAAAAACGAAAAAAGAAAAAAGAAAAAAGAAAAAGAAAGAGGTAGCTATGTACTAATCCTTTAGTAAAGATTACTAAAACTCTCCAAGATGTTCTGTTATGTGAGAAAAAAAACTTGGTGTAGAACAGTATGTATCTTATGCTTCCTTTTGCATAAGAAAAGTGACAAAATGTCTGCATGAAACAACCACTGAAAGGGCACATAAAAAGCTAATCACATCATTTACATATGGAAAGAGGGGAATAGAAACTCTCAGCTCAGAGGGCAAAGATGGAGGTAGACTTTTCACTGGATACCATCCTTTCATTTACCAAGTGAATTTATTCCCAATTTAAAATAAGTCAATGAAACTGACATTTTTGGGTTTTTATTTTTTAACTTCTTTTCCAGCTCAATATTCTGAAATATTATTTATTTGTTTGGAGCCCTTTTATTCATTTTTTTCTGAATGCAAGTAGGTCCCATCTGCCAATTTGTACTGGAGTCATGCCATGATGACTCATTACAGTGTCACCTTAGCACACCATGGTTGCAATCCCATGAACTAGCTAAGGATGCCAAACTTATTTCCTGCCTGAACTACAGGACTTAGCTAAGGTGTGAACTTTTTTAGTCAGGCTTAATTTCAAATCTGGTATTTACCATTTCCTACCACTCTGACCTTAGGCAAATTACTTAACCGCTAACATCTTGTTTCCTCTTTGTAAAATGAAGATAATATACTCACTACAAGGTTGTGAAGATTAAAGGAGTTAACATTATGAGACACCTATTGAAGCACTAAATAAATGTTACTTGCCCTTTTCTTTTTCTCTTTGATTTTCACATGGCTTCCTACAGTAGGCAAACTATTTTAAATTAACTGACTGGAATCAAATGTGTCTCTTATTTATTCATTAATAACTTTGATAGTCATTGATGACTTGATTATTATAATTAAGAGTAGTTCTTATTTAACTCTTTACTCATACAAGTTCTTCTTTTGCTGATATTGTGACCAAGACTATAATTGGCCTTCTATCTGTTCAAACTGGGTAAATAGTTTTTACTGTATAGCATATTCCTTCATAAAATGCTAATTGCTGGCTTGTGGATTTTTTGGAAAAAGCTTATTTCATCAAAACTTTAAATAGATTTTTGATTCAGACAACCTCATTTTTTTCCCTAGCTAGTCAGAATTGATTTTATTGTGTGAAATTGCATGCTTTGATTTAGAGACCAGAAGTAGAACACACTTTTATTCCTGAAGAATATCATATTAGTAATAGAGGTGAGGCAGAGATAAATAAGAAAAAGATGAGAGCAGATTAAAAGTCAAATTAGCATCTGCAATAAACTTTCTCTTCAAAGATTAGTAAATATTCTGAAACATTCTCCTTAGAAAAATGAAGCTACAAGTTAGCTCATCAAGTAGGTACCTGTGATTTATTTGAAAATTTCCATGTACACAATTATTAAAACTACAGAACTGTCAGAAAAAAAAACCACCTTGTTCTGACACTTTATTACAGAATCATTGCAATAGGTATAAAAGCTATCAAAATACAGAAAGGAAGTCAGGCTGAATTGTGAATACAGCAAAAACTAGTGGGAGATTTGTAACAAAAGAACAGGTTGGAAAGTCAGGTTGGTAGATAAAAATTTACTAAGTGGATACTTCAAGGGCAGTAGGGGGTCTGGTGAAACTGACCTAACAGGACTCTTGCTGAAGACAGGCCAGAATGACCGGGTATTGAGGGTAGGGCATGAGGAATCTGATTATTAATAGATGCTAAGAGTGATCAGATATCAAGGGTGAAGAGATTCTCTCTAAACTAACTTAGCAGGATTCTTGCTATAAATGGACACTGAAGAATAGGGGAGGGAAACCCTGGGTTGAAATCTAGTTGAGAAGAGTGCTCAGAGGAGCCTGACAGTTTGGTCAAAGAGAGAGTTTTTGTCAGAACCTTATAGCTGAAAGTCAAGACTTTAAAATGAGATACATTTATACACTTCTTTAAAAGGCTGGCATTTGGTCCCCCTAATACATTTCTGAAAAAGTATCCTGAAATTTTATGTTATAAGTGAATACACTATCCTTGAGGACAGCCTATAATGGAAATCATATCGCAAGATTTATAGCTGTATGTGATTCATCACAGCATTACAATATGAAAAAGAGCCAAAGGACAACAAAAATTGCATATTGACAGAATAAACAAAGCCAGCTTTCTCTTCATCATCTCTTGCCTTTATTGGATGAAAACACTTTTCACCAAGTTCTGAGAAAAAAAAAGATGTTCTTAGAACCATGTTGACCAATAACATCATGAATGGCCCCTGTAATTGCCTCTAAACAATATTTTTTTTAAAAAAACAGAATGCATAGGAAAAAAAAATGACCAAAGCTTTAGTGATTTGTTTTGTTTTGTTTTAATAGGAAAAGCCTTTCCTTGATGTGCATGCATATGCAGTTCTATTAGCCTTTATGTGGGGCATATGCCTACACCAATGGTGAATTCTTTCAACCAAGTTACAGGTGGAAAGGTCATAAGAGAGAAACATTGGTATGAAGCTTCTTACAGAGCATGTTGTTGAAAATGTAACCTACATCCATTACCTCAAGCATTTATCCTTTGTTTGGTTACAAACATTACAAACATTCAGTTATTATAAAATTACAATAAATTATTGATGACAGTAATCACTACTGTGCTATCAAATAATGGATGTTATTCATTCTAGCTATACTTTCTGTTCCCATTAACCACCCCATTCTTTTCCTCATTTGTTATCCTTCCCAGACTCCGATAACCATTCTCTACTATCCATCTCCATGAGTTCAATTGTTTTAATTTTTAGCTCCCCCAAATAAGGGAGAACATGCAAAGTTTGTCTTTCTGTGCCTGACTTATTTCACTTAGTATAATGATCTCCAGTTCCAACTATGTTGTTGCAAATGACAGGATCTCATACTTTTTTTTATGGCTGAAGAGTACTCCATAGTGCCTATATACCACATTTTCAGTATCTATTCAACTATAGGTGGACACTTAGGTTGCTTCCAAATCTTGGCTATTGTGAAAGTGCTGCAACAACATGGGAGTGCTGATATACTGGTTTCCTTTCTTGTGGGAATATACATAGCAATGAGATTGCTGGATTATATGGTAGTTCTATTTTTAGTTTGAGGAATCTCCGTACTATTCTCCATAGTGATTGTACTAATTTACATTCCCACCAACAGTTAATGAGAATTCCTTTTTCTGCACATCTTTGCCAGCATTCATTTTTGCATATCTTTTGAATAAAATCCATTTTAACTGGGTGTATTCTCTTCAATCCACAGGCAAAAACTTTCATCTACCTTCCCAAATTAAAATATCAACTCTTTAGAATTACTGGGAGAAAAATTAAACAGTGTCTATCAGGTTTCTACAATAAGAAATTGAGAATTTCACTTTTTCTTGATAATCTTAACAAATTTAAATTTTAATATTTTGCCCCTCAAAGGGAAACATCTTTTAGGACACAGAGTTAGTTATTCTGGTGATTTGGAGAGACAATCAGCAGGAGGTGGTACACCTGCTGATCTCAGGCAAGAGGAAAGTTAACCCTGTAATAGCTTTGGAGGACTGAGCCATCTGGTTTTACAGTTCATTACCCTTTCACTCTCAGGAGCAACACATTCTGTGAGGAGTTGCTCTTTGCTTGCTGAGTAGTTTAGAATGGAATATAACAATGGGATTAAATTCATTCTGCTGCCCTGCAGGTTTCCATCCTCGGGGTACCCTCAATTTGAAGAATAGTAACATCAGCTCAGGAGTTGGGGAAATGAGAACAGCAGGCAGAACACAGGGGGCTAAGGCAATCAAGGGATGTGTTTGTAAGGAAATAACCTATTTAGGATGAAGCCAATAGGCAAAGCCAAAAATAGAGCCAGCCCCTGCAAACACAGCCACAGTGCACAGTCAAAAGACAGGCAGCACTATGAACTGACCAAAGTGCAAGAAATGCCTTTCCTGGGGAATCCATGAATTTTGGTAAAATCTAATTTAGAGATTTTTTTTAATTTTTTCTTTTCTAAGGAGAAATATCTTGTAAATTACAGATAATCCTCTCTGCCCTCGTCCTCCTCAGCCTAGGGAGCTGTGAAGAAAATGCAGTTTACCAGAAGTTTAGATTCTAGACACTGTGCTAAGACCATTATACACAGTTAAAAATGTACAACATTTTATAAAATAAGTTTAATTAACTACATTATATGAATTAAGGAAATAGTTTTAGAGGGGTTAAATAACTTAGTCAACGTCAACAACGTAAGTAAAAAGACAGAGCCAAGATTTTTATTTGTCATTATTGAATGCTAGCTGAACGAAAACCCGAAGAATCAGGTGGCAATTTAGGCATCTATGGATGAGTCTGGTAAACTGAGATTGCAAAATGTAGGAAACAAAATAATAAAATATAAAGGGTGACAATATTGTCTCTGAATTCATACAATCAATAAGGAAAATGTTACGTAGTTGTTTTGTACCTTATATATAAAAAAGAACAATAGGCACAACTTAAATTTATAATTGTTTAGTATAATAAATGATTTTGTGATAGGAAGAATTTAAGGATGATGAATCTCAGAAAATTAAGAAAATTAAAATATATGTGATTTTGATGAAAAAGATCTACCCATAGGGAGGATTTAGAATGAAATAATCTCTTAATTGTTCTCTTAATTATTGCCTTTTAATTACGAGATAGGGAAAAGTTATCAAAACTGAAGATACACCAGTGGATGTAAAAGAAAAGAGGACCAGATAATCAGGATCACCTGAGTTTCTCCCTGTTCTCTGAACTTTTTAGGCAGAGAGCTTCAATAGGAAAACCTCCAGGAGGATTTTTCAACAGTTTCAGAAAATGAGATTCTGGCATGTTATTGACATGGTTTTGAATGTGCGGGGAGTGGAAGAGTTGCCACAGGAATTTGGTTATCTTTGAAAATGTATTAGTCTGTTCTCACACTACTATAAAGAAATACCTGAGACTGGGTAATTTATAAAGAAAAGAGGTTTAATCAACTCATCATTTGGCAGTCTGTGCAGGAAGCATAGCTGGAGAGGAATCAGGAAACTTGCAATTATATGGCAGAAGGCCAATGGGAAGCAGGCTATCTTCACATGGCCAGAGCATGAGGAAGAGAGCAAAGCAAAAGGTACTACACACTTACAAACAACGAGATCTTGTGAGAACTCACTCACTATCAGGAGAACAGCAAGAGGGAAATCTGCCCCCATGATCCAGTTACCTCCCACCAAGCCTGTTCTCCAACACTGTGGATGACAATTCAACAAGAGATTTGAGTGGGGACACGAATCCAAACCATATCAGAATATCAGGAAAGAAATAAGATGAAACTATAAGCTATTATGTATAAACCAATTTTGGAGTAAGGCTTTGATACAAATTCAATGTCCTTACTGAAACAAAACAATTGAAACCAAACACTAACTACCAAACCAATTCACAACTGAAGGTGTTTTCATTCATAAAACCACAACAATAAACTGTTTTCATACCTTTTCACTGTGATTCATCAATTAGCAAAAATAAATAAGGCTTAGTTAGCTGTCTTTCAGTGAATCTTGAGGATTAATGGTGCTGTGCTTTCTCTTAGTATGAAACATAAATTCCATTCGTTAAGGATTCAAATGCTAAACTGGAAAATCTGTCACAGCTACATGTGTGGTTTATTCCTGGCAAAATTATCTTTGCATCAATGTTAATTTATGCAGTACATGTACAAGAGCAAAACAAAGAAAAATCTGATTTCATAGGTTTCTGTAGGGACCATTCCTTTGTAATTAAACTTTGGAGACTTTTTTTTTAAATGGCATGTGACGTATTAGAAAGATCACTGAGTCAGCACCCAGGAGACCTAGAAAGTAACCTACACTTTGCTGTCCTTTGTTCCACTTCCCTTTCTTGGCTACTTTTCTATGCATCTGTGAATTAGAAATAATAATTCCTATTCTTCCAGCTGTTCATATGATTATATGAAAATATCTTCCCAAGCATAAAATGAGAGGTGGTATATCTAGATTTTAAATACTTGTCACTGTTAATATTGAGACTTGATTCAAAATTATTTCTAGATTTTAATAAAATTAAAAAGTTCAAAAATGAATTTGAATAGTCATAAATTTCAGCATCTCAATGCCAGGAGACATGAAATCTCAAATATTTACAAAGAGGAAACCAAGAAGACAACAATGAAGACAGAAAACCTAAAAATCATATTCAAATATTAAAAGTGAATATAATTGATTAATGACAGTATTTGATAATCTGTATTTTGTTCAGGTTAGCCTCCCTATGACCCTGAACTATGGTAATATGGCTTTGTGTTTCTAGAGTCCTATTTTTGTTCTATAATTCAGTCTTTTATTGGTTTATTAGAGAACTACAATTGATCATTTAGATCCCTACAGTTTACCTGTCACTTCTATCTTTCCTTCCAATTCAAGCTTGAGGTCCAAGCCCACTCTTCACAGGACAGAATGCACCACAAACATTTTCAAAACCCTAATTTTAATGTGCTTGAAAAAGGGCAATGTTCCCTGAGGAAAATAAGTCAAAATCAGAACAGCAAGATCTTCAAATTTACTCTCTTTTTCCAAATAGGCACGCATCTGCTTTACTATGGGGTGGTATATGTTTTCATTAATAACTGACACAAGTTTTGAGAATATGTATTCCCTCAAAATAAGGTTTCAGTATCATTTTACATTCATGAATAGAAGAATGACAGGAAAGCTGAATTTCTAGAACCATAAAGCCTTGTTTCAAATGCCCCAAATATGTTTTTTGATATCCATAAGTTTCTCTTTAAAGTAAATACATTGCTGAGAACTAAGAGAGAAAAATACAATATTGCCTAGGGCAATTTAATTGATCTAATCAAAGGCTGAGCTCCAAACAAATGTAGCTTTGGAGATTAGAAGATTGCAGCTGCTGGCAAATAAGCAGGTTTTGGTAATTCATACTTGGGAGGGCCTACTATGGCTGCTCAAGAGACCCCCCTTACATTTTGCTGGTGGTTACTGGGCAATCAAAACATTTAGAATTCTCATGGAGATTTGCCTGAAGCAGGTATGAACATACTGAGGTGTAAAGTAATGATTAATTCATGACTAGGGGTGTTGCCCTGGTTATTTCCTCAGTCTCTTTTGGGTTATTCTTAATGGGAGCAAAGAACACAAAGACTTTTCTAACATGTATAGAGCTGTATTTCTCACGAAATATTTGCAGTAACTCCTTACATCAGAATCAGGTCATGGGCTAGGCAGTCAGGTTATGGTCTGTAAAATGAGCTCCTGAAAGTACCTGGTTGTAGATTTATTACAGGCTTCATATGTTAATTTACTTTTATATGATACCTGCTTACAGAACTCTGCTGTACTCTGTTCTACGACTCATAGATATGCGTTCACCCTAAAATTAACGATGAAACCAAAATGGCTCTTGTGACTAAACCCACTGTGATCCTACTGTGCTGAAAGCACCACATTAAGACTTCTGTCTTATCTTTATTCTTAATGCTCCAAGCTAATCTGAACGTTAAGTTCTTTTTGACGGAAAGTCTAAATTCAAATTAACTCTGCAAGGCCTGGAAGAGGAGGAGAGACAGGCCCATTTATACCGAATCTAAAATAAACTTGCTTTTTGGCTGAGGGAACAGGTTGTTGATATGGTAGATCCTTCATCAGAAGATATGAGTACATATAGGTATTAAACCTTTTAAGCTGAATAACACAGGTCCAGTTTAGTTAAACATATCTCTGGAAAAAAACGTTATTCAGTCTTGAAATAACTTTGAAAACCTGCTTCCTACGAAGCATTTCTGTAAGACAACAGTAATGTTTTTGCTTCAGATGGTTTCAGTAAAGCCTTATCAAAAGGTCATGCTAACTAGCCAAAGAGAAGCAAAGGCCTCCCCAGGCCAGATCTAAGATCTCATAAAAAGAGAGTTATTCAGTGGCCACAGGAGATAATTAATCATGAGTCTTCGGTTTGCAGATGACAGAAATCCATTCAAATTATTCTCAAAAGAGGGAACTTTATGGAAAGGCTAGATTGCCTAACCATGGAACCACAAAATGCAGCTTAGCCCAAGGGCCAACTGAATCCAGGAACTGGATATCCTTTTGACTGTCTCTCTTCTGTTCTCTCTAGATGTAACTTTTTTTTTTTTTTTTTTTTTTTTTTTTNTTGAGGATCAACTTCTTTCATAAGTTAGGGTCTTCAAATCTTATAATATTACCATTACAGACAGATTTTCCGTCTTTTCACTCTTCATAGAGGAGAATTTAGGTTGGCTCACACTTGAATAAGTCAACTCTGTGGGGGGAGGTAAAATATTAGAATTCTCATGGAGATTTGCCTGAAGCAGTTCAGCTCCCACTGGAACTTCAAGGTTGAAGGGGAAGAAAAGAACAGCAACCTAATGCGAAAGGGGTGCAGATCCTCCAAAAAGGGAAAAACAAAACTGGAGGAAGTCAATACACCTTAGAATGGGCAGAGATAAATTATTAGTTGTGCTTAAATTGAGAATCCTTGCCAAGGGAAACTGAGGGCAGAGGAATACAAGGATTAGAATGTGGGAGGGATATTGGGACTAATTTTTCCAGTAAATGGAGAAGGATCAGGCAGGCAGTATCTTGCTCAAGTGACTGTGACAAAAGCCTAGGAAATTATCAGGCTGATGAGATAAAGAGCAACATGGAGATTACTCTGTAGAAAGAATTAAGGCCAATGAGGCATTCAAGTTTTGAGACTGTGATGACTCATGACTTCCTGCAACTTCTGCTGGTCTTCAAAGAACCACAGCCTCAGGGTTAGTGGGGCCCTCTCTGCCAAGTTTCAAAAGTATTTCAGACTGTGGTATCACTACTGACTGCCTACTCACCTCTGTAAGCCATTTTGGGCTGAAGGTGTTAGAATTCCCTCATTTCCTCAACTCTGGAACAGGCTTTTACTTTTAGCAAATTTAATTGAAAGACGAATGCATGATTCTTTTTCTTTTCTCTTTTAACCTGTTAGGCCTTAAGACAAAAGGCAAAGCAAAACAAAATTTTTTGAGAACTATTTTGCAAATTACTTCTATTCTGATATGGAACTTTATAAACCCTGACTTTTTTTTAAAAAATAATTTCTTCTGTCTTTTGTTCTGAAAATTCAGTGAATATATTTAAACCTAAATGTCTATTCAGGCCCTTTGTCTAGAGACAGATATTTTGTCTCTAATTATCATTCTGTCTTCATGTCTCTAATTTTTATCCTGTGACAATATATCAGAGAAGTCTTTTAATTTTTTTGAACTCCAGTTCTTTCAAGCATTTAGTAGAGCCAACACCTGCTCTTTATTCTCTTCTTAGGACACTTACGCAATAAATAAAACAATATTACAGCAAAATGACAAAACCCTTCTGTGTATCTCCTTAGAATAAAAACAAGTTATTTCAGAATTTTAAAAAGAAGTTTAATTAGTACTCCATTTCAGTATTCCTTTTGTCAAAATATCTATCTCTAGACAAAGGACCTGAGTAGACATTTCTCCAAAGATTATATACAACTGGCCAACAAATATATGAAAAGATGCTCAACATCACTAATCATTAGGAAAATGCAAATCAAAACCACAATGAAGTATCACCTCACACCTATTCTAATGGCTACAACAAAAAAACAAAGAAACAAGAAAACAAAACAAAAAAACCAGAAAATAAATGTTGGCAAGGATATGGAGAAATTGGAACATTTGCTTATTGTTGGTAGTGAGGGGCTTCTCTTCCTGGATCCACAAGGGGCATGGTTTCAAAGGCAGTAGTTTCCCAGTTCCATGCCTCCATCCAGGAACCAGAGGAGTTTCAAATGTAAAGTACTTTGTCCAGGTTTCCTGCACAAGGGCTAGGTAGGGAAAGCAAGGTGAGGCTTCTTTGTCCAAAAATCCCACTGAAAGCTCTGGGAGGAGGGGGATCTATAACTCACGGCTGTGGACCAAGTAGCCAATCTGGTATCAGAGTCAAAGATCAATCACTCCAGAGGAAGTTTGAAAGAATACCTCTCATTGGATAAGAACATAAATGGGGAGGGAATAACTCAAGTGTTAAAACTTCAGCTGCTCCTTACCTGAACAGTTATCCCTCTCCAGATTCCCCTCCTACAACAGTGCGGGAGCTCTCTCTCTCTCTCTCTCTCTCTCTCTCTCCCCCCCTCTCCTCTGTCTGTCTCTCTCTCTCTGTCTAATAAATTGTTCTTCCACAAAACTCTTTGGGTCCACAAAATTTATATGAATGGTAAGCTCGCCCACCTCCCGGGCCCCTTTCCCCATCCTTCTGGGTAAGAGAGGCCAAGAACCTCTTCCAAACTGGGAGATGGGGACACTGCCCCAGTTACAGTAGGAATGTAAAATGGTACAGCTGCTATGGAAAACAAGATGGCAGTTTCTCGAAAGTTTAAAACTAGAATCAACACATGACTAGCAATTTCACTTCTGGGTATGTATCCAAAAGAATTGAAAGCAGAGTCTCAAAGAGATTTGCACACCCAAATTCATATCAGGAACTATTTACAATAGCTAAAAATGGAATCAACCAAGTGTCCATTGATGGGTGAATGAATGAACAAAATGAGGTGAATATATAACAAGAGAATATTATTCAGACTTAAAAGGGAGAAAATTCTGATACATGCTACCACATGGATGAACCTCCAAGGCAATATGCTAAGTGAAATAAGCTAGTCACAAAAAGACAGGAACTGTACAATTTCATTTATATGAGAAATCTAGAATAGTTAGATTCATAGAAACAGAAAGTAGAATTGGTGTTTGACAGGGACTGGGAGAAGAAGAGAGTGGGGAGTTTTGGTTTAGTGGGTACAGAGTTTCGACTCTATAAGATGTAAAGTTTCTTGAGATTAATTGCACAACAGTGTACATACACTTAACACAACTGGACTGTAAATTTAGAAATTGTTAATATGGTAAATTTTATGTTGCATGTTTGTAACCACCTTAAAATAATTTTTAAAAAATAGCTCTAGGGATAGATTTATAGTCTTTGCATATTCCTTAGACTGTAAATATTATTAGAATGTGCTGTTCTAAAAATACTTTGATTATTTAAGTAGTAATGTTTCCATTATTAGTTGATTTGACATAAAACAGATTTTTAAATGTCTTGTAATTTATACAACACTGCTATATGTTGTATGTTTTCATCTAAAAATACATTTAGGCAATTGTGGCTAACTTTGCTACATTAATTTTAAAAAACTATAATGTTTATAAACACTACTAATTTCAAAATTCAATTTTCCCTACATATTCAGCTTTTATAACGTAAAAAGTATGCATTTTAAACAGTGTTTAAATCAATCATAATTAATTACATTTCCAGACACATCTACTAAGCTGGGCCTTACAATTCCAAAGTTAATTATATTGAAAATGAAATTTCACTATCCCCCAGGCGTGCTCTATTATTTCTGCGCTCTAATTTAGGCACGCAAGAGTTTATTTGCTGCTAGGCAACACCTGATAAAAATAAGTATATGCAGGAACAATTATATACCTATGAAGACTTGCAAAACATAGCTTTATATGAGAAAGGTTGTTATCTGTTTAATGTTTTGAATATTTTCTTGATTTTTATGTGTTTCTAGTACAACCAGGCAATATAGTCCTTGCCACAAATATAGACTGCAAAAGATACTGGGTTTTCAAAACTGAGGTTACAGTCAAGCTTTTATGTATACCAAGGCACAAATTTCTCTATATTGAGGCATGAGAGATGTCACCTAAGTAGGTGTTATTTTGTAGGTTAACAAGACATTCTACTAGAATTTTCAACTTAGTATGGCAGAATATTAGTGTCTTAAGGGGTAGTCAACTACTAATCTTTCTAGAGAGGTAAAGTTTAATACTAGGTGTGGTACAGAAAACAAAGAGCTTACTTTATGTCTCTAATTTTTATTCTGTGACAACATATCAGAGAAGTCCTTTAACTGTTTTGAATTCCAGCTCTTTCAAGCATTTAGTAGAACCAACAACTGCTTTTTATGCTCCTCTTAGGACACTTAGTTAATACAATAAAACAATACAACCACAAAACAAACAAAACCCTTCTGTGTATCACCTTAGAAGAAAAAGAAGTTATTTTAGAATGTTTAAAAGAAATTCATTTAGGATTTTTTTTTTGAAAAAACATTAGCACTTAGGTAGTGACTACTATACAGAAGCCGCACTTTCAATGCAATGGAATAAATTTTTGTTGTTGTTGTTCTAATAGTTTTTGTTTTGTTTTTAATTGTACTTTAGATTCTGGGGTACATGTGCAGATCGTGCAGGATTGTTGCATACATACATACATACATGGAAAGGTGGTTTGCTGCCTCAATCCCCCCGTCACCTATATCTGGCATTTCTCCCCGTGTTATCTCTCCCCAACATCCCCACACACTGCTGTCCCTCCGTTAGCCACCCCCTACAGACCCCAGTATGTGATGCTCCCCTCTCTGAGTCCATGTGTTCTCATTGTTCAACACCTGCCTGTGAGTGAAAACATGTGGTGCTTTATTTTTTGTTCTTGTCAGTTTGCTGAGGATTATGGTTTCCAGATTCATCCATGTCCCTACAAAGGATACAAACTCATCCATTTTTATGGCTGCATAGTATTCCATGGTGTATATCTGCCACATTGTCCTTGTCCAGTCTATCATCGATGGGCATTTGGGTTGGTTCCAGGTCTTCGCTATTGTAAATGGTGCCAAAATGAACATACATGTGCATGTGTCTTATAATATAATCATTTATAATCCTCTGGATATATATCCAGTAATAGGATTGCTGGGTCAAATGGAATTTCTGTTTCTAGAGCCTTGAGGAATTGCCACACTGTCTTCCACAATGGCTGAACTAATTTACACTCCCACCAATAGTGTGAAAGTGTTCCTATTTCTCCACATCCTCTCCAGCATCTGTTGTCTCCAGATTTTTCAATGATCGCCATTCTAACTGGCATGAGATGGTATCTCAATGTGGTTTGATTTGCATTTCTCTAATGACCAGAAAGGATGAGCATTTTTTTCATATGTTTGTTGGCCTCATATATGTCTTCTTTTGAAAAGTGCCTGTTCATGTCCTAACCCACTTCTGAATGGGTTTGTTGGTTTTTCTTGTAAATCTGTTTTAGTTCTTTGTAGATCCTGGATATTAGCCCTTTGTCAGATGGGTGGACTGCAAAAATTTTTTCCCATTCTGTTGGTTGCTGGTTCATTCTAATGATTGTTTCTTTTGCTGTACAGTAGCTATGGAGTTTAATTAGATATCATGTGTCTATTTCGGTTTTTGTTGCCAATGCTTTTGGTGTTTTAGTCATGAAGTCCTTGCCTATTCCTATATCCTGAATGGTTTTGCCTAGGTTTTCTTCTAGAGTTTTTATGGTGTTAGGTCTTATGTTTAGATCTTTAATCCATCTGGAGTTAATTTTAGTGTAAGGTGTCAGGAAGGGGTTCAGTCTCTGCTTTCTGCAAATGGCTAGCCAGTTTTCCCAACACCATTTATTAAACAGAGAATCCTTTCCCCATTGCTTGTTTTTGTCAGGTTTGTCGAAGATCAGATGGTTGTAGATGTGTGGCATTGCCTCCGAGGCCTCTGTTCTGTTTCATTGATCTCTGTTTTGGTACCAGTACCGTGCTGTTTTGATTACTGGAGTCTTGTAGCATAGTTTGAAGTCAGGTAACATGATGCTTCTGGCTTTGTTCTTTTTGCTTAGAATTGACTTGGCTAGGTGGGCTTTCTTTTGGTTCCATATGAAGTTTAAGGAGTTTTTTTTCCAGTTCTGTGAAGAAGGTCATTTGTAGCTTGATGGGTATAGTGCTGAATCTATAAATTACTTTGGGCATTATGGCCATTTTTGCAATATTGATTCTTCCTTACCATGAGCATGGAATGTTTTTCCATGTGTTTTTGTCCTCTCTTATTTCATTGAGTGGTGGTTTGTAGTTCTCCTTGAAGAGGTTCTTTACATCCTTTGTTAGTTGCATTCCTAGATATTTTATTCTCTTTGTAGCAATTGTGAATCACAGTTTGCTCTTGATTTGACTCTCCTTTAGTCAGTTATTGGTGTATAGGAATGCTTGTGATTTCTGCACATTGATTTTGTATCCAGAGTCTTTGCTGAAGTTGCTTATCAGTTTAAGGAGATTTTGGGCTGACAGGGTGGAGTCTTCTAAATATACAATCATGTCGGCTGCAAACAGAGATAATTTGACTTACTCCTTTCCTAATTGAATACGTTTATTTCTTTTTCTTGCCTGATTGTTCTGTCTAGAACTTCCAATACTATGTTGAATAGGAGTGGTGAGAGAGGGCACCCTTGTCTAGTGCCAAATTTCAAAGGGAATGCTTCCAGTTTTTGCCCATTCAGTATAATACTGGCTGTGGGTTTGTCGTAAGTAGCTTTTATTATTTTGAGATATGTTCCATCAATACCTAGTTTATTGAGAGTTTTTAGCATAAAAGGCTGTTGAATTTGTCGAAGGCCTTCTCTTCATCTGTTAAGATAATCATGTGCTTTTTCATTTTGGTTCTGTTTATGTGGTGGATCATGTTTATAGACTCACATATGTTGAACCAGCCTTGCATCCTCGGGATGAAGCCTACTGGATCATGATGGATAAGCTTTTTGATGTGCGATTGCAATTGGTTTGCCAGTATTCGAATGAAGATTTTTGCATCTATGTTCATCATGGATATTGGCCTGAAGTTTGTTTGTTTGTTTGTTTGAATCTCTGCCAGGATTTGGTATCAGGATGAAGTTGGTCTTGTAGAATGATTTGGGAAGGATTCCCTCTTTTTGTATTGTTTGGAATAGTTTCAGAAGGAGTGGTACCAGCTTCTCTTTGTATGTCTGATAGAATTTCGCTGTAAACCTGTCTGGACCTGAACTTTTTTTGTTTGGTAGGCTATTAATTGCTGCCTCAACTTCAGCCCTTGTTATTGGTCTATTCAGCGTTTCAACTTCTTCCTGGTTTAGGGTTGGGAGGGTGCAAGTGTCCAGGAATTTATCCATTTCTTCCAGGTTTATTGGTTTATATGCATAGAGTCGTTTGCAGTAATCCCTGATGGTAGGTTGTATTTCTGTGGAATCTGTGATGATATCCCCTTTATCATTTTTTATTGCATCTATCTGATTCTTCTTTCTTTCTTTTTTATTAACCTGCCTAGTGGCCTGTCTATTTTGTTGATCTTTTCAAAAAACCAGCTCCTAGATTTATTAATTTTTTGAAGGTTTTTTTGTGTCTTTATCTCCTTCAGTTCTGCTCTGATCTTAGTTATTTCTTATCTTCTGCTGGCTTTTTAGTTTTTTTGATCTTACTCCTCTAGCTCTTTCAATTTAAATTATAGGGTGTTGATTTTAGATCTTTCCTAGCTTCTTATGTGGGCATTTATTGCTATAAATTTCCCCCTAGGCACTGCTTTAAATGTGTCCCAGAGATTCTGGTACATTGTGTCTTAGTTTTCCTTGGTTTTGAAGAACACCTTTATTTCTGCCTTCATATCATTGTTTAACCAGTCAACAATCAAGAACCAGTTGTTCAGTTTCCATGAAGTTTTGCGGTTCTGAGTTAGTTTCCTAATCCTGAGTTCTAATTTGATTGCACTTTGGTCTGAGAGACTGTTTGCTATGATTTCCATTCTTTTGCATTTGCTGAGGAGTGATTTACTTCCAATTATGTGGTCAATCTTAGAGTAGGTGTGACGTGGTGCTGAGAAGAATGTATATTCTGTGGATTCAGGGTGGAGAGTTCTGTAGATGTCTATTAGGTTTGCTTGGTCCAGATCTGAGTTCAAGTCCTCGATATGCTTGTAAATTTTCTGTCTCATTGATCAGTCTAATATTGACAGTGGAGTGTTAAAGTCTCCCACTATTACTTTGTGGGAGTCTAAATCTCTTTGTAGGTAATTAAGAACTTGCTTTATGAATCTGGGTGCTCCTGTATTGGGCGCATACATATTTAGTATCGTTAGGTCTTCTTTCTGCATTGATTCTTTTATCATTATGTAATATCCTTCTTTGTCTCTTTTGATCTTTGTTGGTTTAAAGTCTGTTTTATCAGAGACTAGGATTGCAACTCCTGCTTTTTTTTTTTTTTCTCTCCATTTGCTTGGTAAATCTTCCTCCATCCCCTTATTTTGAGCCTGTATTTGTCCTTGTGTGTGAGATGGATTTCCTGAATATAGCACGCTGATGGGTCTTGAATTTTTATCCAATTTGCCAGTCTGTGTGTTTTGATTGGGGCATTTAGCCCATTTACATTTAAGGTTAATATTGTTATGAATGAATTTGATCCTGCCATTTTGATGCTAGCTGGTTGTTTTGCCAATTAGTTGATGTAGTTTCTTCATTGTGTCAATGGTCTTTACAATTTGGTATATTTTTGGAGTGGCTGGTACTGGTTATTCCTTTCCATGTTTAGTGCTTTTCTCAGGAGCTCTTGCATGCCAGGCCTGGTTGTGACGAAATCTCTCAGCAATTGCTTGTCTATAAAAGATTTTATTTCTGTTTCACTTATAAAGCTTAGTTTGGCTGGATATGAAATTCTGGGTTGAAAGTTCTTTTCTCTAAGGATGTTGAATATTGGCCCCCACTCTCTTCTGTCTTGTAGGGTTTCTGCCGAGAGAGCTGCTGTGAGTCTGATGGGCTTCCCTTTGTGGGTAACCTGACCTTTCTCTCTGGCTGCCCTTAGCATTTTTTCCTTCATTTAAACCCTGGTGAATCTGACAATTACGTGCCTTGGGGTTGCTCTTCTTGAGGAATATCTTTGTGGTGTTCTCTGTATTTCCTGGACTTGAATGTTGGCCACCTTGCTTAGGTTGGGGAAGTTCTCCTGGATAATATCCTGAAGAGTGTTTTCTGACTTGGATTCATTCTCCCTGTCACATTCAGGTACACTTGTCAAACGTATAGTAGGTCTTTTCACATAATCCCATGTTTCTTGGAGGCTTTGTTCATTTCTTTTCACTCTTTTTCTCTAATCTTGCCTTCTCATTTTATTTCATTGAGTTGATTTTCAATCTCTGATATCCTTTCTTCTGCTTGGTCAATTCGGCGATTAAAACTTGTGTATGCTTTGCGAAGTTCTTGCACTATGTTTTCACCTCCATCAAGTCATTTATGTTCTCCTCTAAGTTGGTTATTTTGTTAGCATTTTGTTTAACCTTTTCTTAATGTTCTTAGTTTCGTTGCATTGGGTTAGAACATGCACTTTTAGCTCAGAGAAGTTTGTTATTACCCACCTTCTGGAGCCTGTTTCTGTCAATTCATCAGCTCATTCTCCATTCAGGTTTGTTCACTTGCTGGTGAGGAGCTGTGATCCCTTGGAGGAAGAGGGATGTTCTGGTTTTTGGTGTTTTCATCATTTTTGCACTGATTTCTTCCCATCTTCATGGATTTTTCTATCTGTGGTCTTTGTACTTGGTGACTTTCAGATGGGATCTCTAAGTGGACATCCTTTTTGTTGATGTTGAAGATATTTCTTTCTTTTTTTTTAGTTTTCCTTCTAACAGTCATGCTACTCTGCGGCAGGTCTGCTGGATGTCCACTCCAGAGCCCCCTTGCCTGGGAATCACCCATCGGGGCTACAGAATTGTAAGGGTTGCTTCCAGTTTCTTCTTCTGTTATCTTCATCCCAGAAGGGTACCCAGGAGATGTCAGCCAGAGCTCTCCTTTATGAGGTGCCTCTTTTTATCTATGGGGGTCAGGGAGCCACTTGAGGAGATAGTCTGTCCCTTATCAGAGCTCAAGTGCTGTTCTGGAAGCTCCATTGTTCCATTCAGAGTTGCTGGGCAGGTATGTTTAAGTCTGCTGCAGTGGAACTAATAACCACCTCTTTTCCCAGGTGCTTTATCCTGGGAAGGTGGGGCTTTATTTATAAGTTCCTGAGGTTATGCTGCCTTTTTTCAGAGATGCCTTGCCCAGCAAGGGGGTAGTCTAGTCACAGTCTGCCAGCAGAGGCATTGCTGAGCTGCTGCAGGCTCTGCCCAGCTGCTGTGTAAACTTCCTTGCAGTTTTGTTTACAGAGGTACAGTTAGAGCTGCCAGAAATTGTTTCTTTTACAGTATATTACTCTAAAAGCCAGGCTGTTAAAAAGTTTCAAACAGAAATAACACTTTATCACACTTGGTTAAACTGAATTTTTGTACTTTGGTTTCTGAAAATCAAAACCTCTCATGATTTTATTTAAACAATTTTAATAAAAGTGGGCTTATATGAAGTGAAGCAGTATGAAGAAGTATGATAAAAACAAAATGTGTGTATATATATGCACACACACATACTAAAGAGATTAGAGATGAAGTTAAGATCAGAGTCAAGTCTTTTTATTAAATATAAAACCATGTAATCAAATAATAATTGAATTTCTGTAATAGATCTTTCATATGTCAAAGCATTATTATAACTTTTGGTACTCAAATGTCTTTTACTTCTGGCATGTTCTATTATGGAATTATTAATTCAAAACAGCAGATAATCTTGAATGTCATACTTTAGAAAAATACAAATAGAACCAGGTGTGGTGGTTCATTCCTGTAATCCCAGCACTTTGGAAGGTCAAAGTGGGCAGATCACATGGGGTTAGGAGTTCAAGACCAGTCTGGTCAATATGGTGAAACCTCATCTGTACTAAAAATGCAAAAAATAGCTGGGCATGGTGGTGGGTGCCTGTAATCTCAGCTACTTGGAAGGCTGAGTGAGGCAGGAGAATCGCTTGAACCCAGGAGGCAGAGGTTGCACTGAGTCGAGATCCCACCACTGTACTCCAGCCTGGGCAACGGAATGAGACTTAGAAAAAAAGAAAAAGAAAAAAATACAAATATTAGGTCAGTAAAATAATCTGTATTTTAATATTTCTTTGGATGTATAATCAATTCGATCAAAAGATATAAATAATGAAAATATGTCAATATATTATATTATAAATTTTAGATAAACCATTCGTTATTTAGACTTCTAATGAAACTGAAAATGCTTAGTTACAATTTCATTGATTTACTCATATTCATTCATTAGTTCTGCTCTCTTAATACTGGGGAGGCTGAAATGATCTTTTGTTAGCATATACTAGCAATTAGATTATTGGTAAAACTAGCTCTTTAATTATGTCGTTTTGCACATGGAAAGTGAAATGTCACTTATTTGGATGTTTATATACTTCTTGTTAAAGACAGTGTGGACAATCTTTTTTTGTTTTTAATTTTTACTCTCTTTACACTGATTCTTATGAACCTAGTTCTATTTTCTTTACCTCTGAGCGTCTTTCTATGCATATGGAGAAGATGAAAGGAACAGTGGAAGCTGAATTCTTCACTGGTCATCATGGGTCCAATTCTGCTATAAGTTATTATCTATAATAGCAGGATGAGAAATGAAGAGCAAGGTGTAGCAAAGGACACAAGAGTGTAGTCACAGAGGAAGAACCGATAGATAAATACTTTCGTGTTATTTCCCTTCTTAGTAACAGGCTCATTGTAACCAATGCTTCATTCTTCATTCCCCACCATCTGACTCCCCAGAACTGATGAAGATCTGATGTTCCCTATGCCCAACTAACAGTTTTATTTTTAAAATGTCATCAAGCTAGACATATATTTGATAAAAATTCATTATAATATTCTGAGAAATTACAAAGAGTGAGTCTTCACACTGTGGCAGAACCAGGATGAGTTAAAGGCTTACTTAGTAATTTACCGTGGTTTATTAAAGATGTCAAATGAATATCTGGGTCAGTTCATTTAGGCACCCTGCTAACTAGAAACATAGTAGAAAGTCCATAAATTAGGAGAGTCTTGAATAGCTTTTCTATAGTGCAAAGAGATTTAGCCCTTGAGGGAGAGGTAATATACTTTATATTTGGAAAATATATCTCATTTAATTGATATCTATAAAATATAATTAATCTGTCATATATTTATATACCATTTGCTATATAAGAAAATATGATTTATAGTTTATAATTTTATGTGATATATACACACATATACTGTATTCAGAAATTAAGTAAAAATACATGACTGCAAAACAATCACATATCATCTCTTATGGCTCTATAGTTAGCCTGGGCTTAATAGGGCAGTTTTCTCTTAGTGCCTCTCATACGGTCTAATGATTTGATGGAAAAACACTCAAGATGAATGTTTTGCTGACATGTCTGGAGCCTCAGTTCTCCTTGGCCTCTTGGTCAGTCTTCATGACGTTTTATCCTCTAAGGCTTCCCCATGTAGCTAGGACTATCGCAGAATGATAGTCTCACTTCCTGTGGCAGCTAGCTTCTAAGAAGCAAGAATCTGAAGCTACCATGTCAGCAAAGGACTGCCCCAGAATTGGAATTGTTTCACTTCTGTAATATTCTATTAGTTAAAATAAGTTCAGGATTTAAGGAGTACAAAGATATACACTCTACCATTTGATAAGTATGTGGAAAAGTTGCATTACAGGAAACTGTAGAATGGAAATTATTGTTACCTTTAGGAAATATAATATGACACAATTTTAAAGTAAAAATGTTAACAGATAAATATGAGATTAAATGCTAACAAATATAAGCATGCTGTTTTGGGGGAAAAGGGGTCGATGAAAGATGGAGAGGAGCTCCAGTGAAAATATGAGGGCAAAATGGATTTTACGCATTGGTTAAGGAAACCAGGACAAAGAGAGTCAAGAATGAGTTACAGGCTAATGAAAATATGTTTGAGAAAAGTCAGAAAATAATAGTAGAAAAGGAGGGTAAGAATCAGGAAACTTAAATGACAGTATTTTACGGTACTTACTAAAGTAGTGAGGGATGAAATGTGCTTATCAAAAGCCAAAGACAGAATCTATTTCACTAGCTTCTAATGTGGCTAAGACTGGAAGATTGGCTGTGATATAAAATAAAACTTTTTTGCTCAAAGAGAGAACTAGAATGGCTTATTATTTTTAATGCAGAATTTGGAAAGGGATGGTTAAATGATTTACTCCTCTCCTTTGGTTTGAAATGTATTTCTGCTGCATATAGTTTGTATTTCTGTCGTAAGTCTTCCAGTTTAGCCTCAACACTCATAGGTCCAACAAATAGATTTTTCTTTTTTTTCTCCAACTGGTATTTCTAACGTGAACTCGGATTTCACTTGGTGACCGTTCCTCTGCTCACCCCCTAAATACTCACTCCCCATTTTCTGGGGTTGTCTCTGTGTTTCAAGGAGCTTACAGAGTGCCAAGTGGCTAAGGACAGCTTCGGTCTTGGGTAGGCATTCTGCATCTCTTGCAGCAGCCTTCTGTGTTACAGCCTTTTCTGGCCTTTGTGTGTTGACTGATGCCGATTGCTGTTGTGACATTTTAAAATCTTGCAAGGCTCCATGGGTCACGTTATGATGCAGTTAATGCCTGGGCCCTTTTTCCATGCACAAGTATCACTTTATTCTTGTCCGTCCTAGGACTACAGAAACCCAATGGGTCCTTGTCTTAGTCTGTTTTGTGTTGCTATAAAAGGATACCTGAGGCAGAGTAATTTATGAAGAACAGAGGTTTATTTCACTCATGGTCCTGCAGACTACATTTTTCGGTGAGTAGAGGAACGGTCACCAAGTGAAATTAGAGTTTATATTAGAAATACCAGTTGGAGAAAATAAAGAAAAATAGTACAAGAAGCATGGAACTGGAATCTGCTCAGCTTCTGGTGAGGACCTCAACTGCATCCTCTCATGGTGAAAAGTAGAGCCAGCATAAGCAGAGGTCACATGACAAGACAGGACGCAAGGGAGAAAGTGGGAAGTGTCAGGCTCTTTTTTAACACCAGCTTTTATGGGAATTAATAGAGTGAGAATTCACTAGACCCCAAGGGAAGACACTAATCTATTCAACCTCATGACCCATACACTTCCCACTAGGCCTCTGATCTCAACAATGTCGCACTAGGGACTACATTTTAGCATGAAATTTGGTAGGGGCAAACATCCAAACCACAGCAGGCTTCATATAACTTAGCTCTTTACCTCTTCCTATTTACTCAGGAAACGGCGAATTATCTATTCCTGGTATAAGAAAGTTGTATTTTGAAGCCATTCCTACCCTGAGGAACTTTCCCTTTATTCATCTGTATTCAGAAAAATGAGGCAAGTGATCTCTCTACTCTGGTTTTCCACAACAGATTGAGAGTCCTTCTGTCATCCTCCCTCAAGGATGACAGCAGAGTGTGACTTCTCTCAGCAGAGTGTGGATGTCTCCATCTCAATAGCTTACAATGTCTACTTATTCATAGGTTTTCTTCCTACTGTCTTCTCCCAATTTTTGGAGTTGCTTTTTATCTCGGGATGAGAAAAGAGAAGGGAGGAGGGGACAGAAACAGTAAAATTTCACTTGAGTCATAAAATATCTGTGCCTTGAGTTTTTTTGTGGGCTACAATTTCCTAATAAGAAATAGAGGCTTTTGATCCTCAAAAGGCTGTTTTCTGTTTCTGTGAGTACATTTTTTTTTTTTTTTTTGAGGATTCAATGGATGGTGCATGGTTTAGCTGCCTGCTATGGTTTGAATGTTCCCTTCAAAATTTGTATTTAAATGTAATTGCCATTGCAACAGTGGTGGACTTTTATGAGGTGATTAGATTTGAGAGTTCCACCTTCATGTATAGATTAATATCCTTATTATAGAAGTAGGTTAGTTATCATGGAAGTGGGTTCCTAATAAAAAGGTGTGTATGGCCTGATTTCCTCTTACTGTCTCATATGCTTGATTCTGCCCTCCACCCTTTCACCATGTAATGGTCCTTGCCAGATTCTGGTATAATGCTCTTGGACTTCTCAGCCTCTATAACTATGAGAGATGATTTACCAAGTCTGTAGCATTCTGTTAGAGTAGCAGAAAACAAATCCAGAACCATGAAAGATAATTTCTTTTCTTTGTAAATTATCAAGTCTGTAGTATTCTGTTACAGAAGCAGAAAACAAAATAAGAGAGAAAATTCATGTTGGGAGGTATTTGTTTCTATAGCAAACACCGCAAAACGTGGAATGGCTTTGGAATTGGATGATGGCTAGAAGCTGGAAGAATTTGGAGGAACAGGCTTTAAAAAAAGCCATATTGCTGTGAATGGAACATCAAGGGTGATTCTGGTGAGTGCTCAGAAGAGAGCTGTATGGAAGTCTGAATCTTCTTAGAGATTGCTTAAAAGATTGTGACCAGAATGTTAATATAAATATAAGGAGAAAAGGTCATGCTGATGAAGTCTCAGACAGAAATGAGGAACAACGTTTTGGAAACTAAAGTAAAGGTCATTCTTGTTATAAAGTGCAAAGAGTTTAGTGGAATTGCTTCCATGACTGAGGGCTTTAAGGAATACAGAACTCAAGAGTAATGAATTAGGATATATGGCAGAAGTAATATCTAAGCAACAAAGCGTTCAGGCTGAGTTCTCGTTACCTTCAACTGTATTCAATTAGATGGGGAGGAAAGGAATGACTCTAAGGAAGAATTTATAATTAAAAGAGAAGCAGAATAAAAAGATTTTGAAAATTCACAGACTGGCCACATAAGCAGTGGAAAGGTATATTAGGGAGAGAATACCAAGGGAGCTGCCAAGTGACCCATTGCTAAAGATATTAATATGGATAGAATAGAGCCAGATCCTATTCATCAGATCAATGAGAGAAATACCCCAAAGGCATTTCAGAGATCTTCAAGACTGCCCCTTCCATCACAGGCTCAGAGCACTTGGAAGGCAGAATGCTTTTTGGAGATGGGCCAGGGTACCTTCCACAGGCTCACTTCCCAGAGCTGCCTTAGGTCTCTGCTCCCCATATTTCCACTCAGTGTCTTCTGGCCATGCCATCCACAGCTCAAGTGGACTCTGGTGTGGCTTGATCCACTGCTCTGGAAGGTATAAGGGACAAGCCTTGCCATCATCTGTGAGGTGCTAATTCTGCAGGTATGCAGAATGCAAGAGCTTTGGGGCATGGCTATCTCCATCTAGATTTTAAAGGATGTTAGGAATTGCCTGGGCATCTGGGCAGAAACTTGCCACAGGGATGGAGCTGCTGCAGAGGGTTACCACTAGGGCAGTGCCTGGTAGAATCATGAAAGTTGGGCCTCCTGTAAAACCCCAGAACCATTGAAGATATCAGCGTACAATGCTAGCCTGGAGAAGGTAGGGGACTCAAACCCATGAGAGGTGCTCGGTGGACTAAGCCCAGCAAAGCCATAGGTGTAGGGCTGCCCAAGATCTTGGGGGCTCAATCCAGTGTGCCCAGGGTGTAGGAGATGGAGTCAAAAAGATTATTCTTCAGCTTAAATACTTCATGTTGTTTTCCCTGTTGGGTTTTGGGCTTTCTTGGGACCAGTTACCCCTCTATTCTTGTCTATTTTTCCATTTTGGAATGAGAATGTCTTTCCTATACCTGTCCCACTATTGCATTTGGGAGGTAAGTAACTTGTTTTAATTTCATAGGATCACAGCTGGAGGAATTTGCCTCAGGTGAATTATGCCTTGAGACTTACCTGTATGTTAATTAGATAAGAACTTGGACTTTAGAACTGATGCTGTAATTAGTTAAGATTTTAGAGACTATTGGTATGGATTAAAAGTATTTTGTATATGAAAAGGCATAAATTTGGGGTAGTCAGGGGCAGAATACTATGGTTTAAATGTCCATTTATTGAAATGCTGAAATTTAATTGCCGTTGTAACAGTGTTAGAGGTGGGATTTTTAAGAGGCGAATAGATAATGAGGGCTAAGCCTTCGTGAATATACTAATGCTGTTATTGTGGGAAAAGGTTAATTATCATGGGAGTAGGCTCTTGATAAAAGGATAAGCTCAGCCTAATTTCCTCTCCCTGTCTCACGTGCTGGCTTTTGCCATCTGCCCATCTATCCAGATGTCAGACCCATGCTCTTTGACTTCCCAGCATCCAGAATTGTGAGAATTAATTTCTTTTCTTTATAAATTACCCAGTCTGTGGTATTCGGTTACAATGACAGAAATAAGCTCAAACATTGCCCTAATGCAAGAAGGTCACAGGGTAATATAAAATATAGAAGATGATAACAAGTTAGCTGAACTTCAAAATATCATTCTACCACAACACTAAATTCTGCAATTCATTGGAAAGCCAATTTAATGTTAATATGACAAGAGGGGAAATACTAGATTGGGTCATAGGAAATTACTGATAGTTGACCATTTTCACTAGAAGTGCAAAAAAAGATTTCAATATAGAAGTGTGATTTCTAATGTACTTTTTCACATGATGTGGTCCAAGTAGCTTTGCTTCAGAATTACATATGACAGGTGTAGTCGTGGGAGATAAAGAGAATAACAAGGCTACAAAATTGGCACTAATTGTAACCATTTTCCAAACCTTTAAACAAGTAAATCTAGAGCTGAGGTGCATGAATTTGTATTTTAACCAGTGTATTAGATGACTGACTACTCTATATATACATCAGCTTCTGCTTGTGGGTTTTCTATCTTTTAATGATGGTAATGAGTAATCAATCTGAATCAGCAGGAAATGAGAAAATATATTTTATTCAGAAAGTCATCATTTTCTTTCATTGGCCTCAGCCATTGTGGGCTTATGACACTTTCTATCATATATGCTAACAGAAACTTAAACTATATTTTTACACCATTTCGTGATGAGTGATTTGTTTTACTTGCAAAGTGGGGGTGGGAAAGTATTCCTCCTTGGTAAAGCATATTTATACCAAAGAAATACGCAGTGGATAAAGTAAAGAGAAACTCAAGGCTATAATCACTGTTTGTATAAATAAATAGAAATGTGCCTACATTTAGCAAATAGAGGAAAAAAAATTGGAAAATGTAAGTTGTATTTATGTAAAATAATAATAGGATTGGAATTCCTGTTTCTAAAGCTGAAATTACTTTATAAGGCACAAAACCAACGACATATATAACTACTAATAAAAATATTTGAGTTTATATTGTTATCTGATATATTAGACTTTTACAAAATGGGTATGCTAACCCAACTATTTACATTAAAATTTTAAAAGTATAGAAACAAAGCTAATGAAAAATTTCATGCTTAACTACTAATTTTGAGTTGTAGATTGGGGAAAATATTTACTTGAATTTAATTATAGGAAAGAAGAAAAACCAACACATTACTTGGAACAGCAAACCAAGGTGCTGTGTAAGCTAGTCATGTATCAGCAAACAAAATGCTGAAGAAACTGGAACTTACAATTAAACTAATGTTGGCAAAAGAAAATTGTCATTTTTTTCATGAATTGGTTATTTAACCACTGCCTTTAAAGTCTGTGGCCTCAAAGGAAAGACGTTGACTGAGTTTATATATACCGTTTCAAGAGCTTTTGTTTCAGCATGGTCAAATTCTGATTAAATTTAATCCATATGTCTGGAACATCAAATTAACTATGTTTTTCCTCAAAAAGCTGAAAAAAAGAAGTAGCACACAAAAAATGGGCTTATGTCAAGATTTTACTTTACAAAATTCCACCAAAATTTCTAGAGCACAGTTTGATGTCAGTACCTATTCAATGGAAAAATGAAACAAAACAAAATAAAACCAACCTCAAAAACAATGTTTCCGCTCTGCTATTCTCCTTATTATACAATGACAATATCTATCCTCTAATTGTTCATCCTAGGCTATGTTAAATTCTATTAAAAAGAGTCTGTTATGTTCAATATATTCTACTTCCTAAAGCAACAAAGTAGACCAATGCATTCTTTATTGTAAAAATAGAAACATATAGAGAATGCCAAGAATGTTTTAATTCACAATTAATCAAAATGCTGAAGTAATCTAGAACTAGCCATTTATTCAACTTTTTGATTAAGTAAGTTTAAACTTTAATAGCTGAGGTAACTTACTGAAAACTTGTAGGAAGTTACCAATAACAAGAATGAATGACTCCGACAATGGCATCTTCTAAACTGGAGACAGTGACCTCTCTCTCCAAACACACTGAGAGGAAATTAAAGTCACTCATATGTATTTCTGCTTAGTCCAAGCTTTAGGATGGAAGAGAAACAAGGGGTACAAGAATAAGAAAATAAACAGAAGAAAGGATGATTAAAAAAAAAAAATTAGATGAGAAAGTGAAGCAAGAATGTTCTCAGAAATTGCCTTGGGGCCCATTCAGTGGTATCTCTCTACTGATGGGTCAAAACACATATTCCAAAAATTACTGCTTTACATAAGAGTTTATGATTTCAATGATGTCTATAATATTAATCTTTATGATATAGTGACTTCTTGGACCAAATATTTTACTGAATCATTTAATATACTCTCATTTATGTTATAAACATACAAAAAATAAACTGTTGTTTTCATGGTGCCTACTACACAATGATATACCAATGGTGATATTAACTGAGAGAAGATGGGCAACTAACAAAATTTAAAACATAGCTTATGCTGTGAGCTACTAAATAATATTGAACGATACAGCTATCTCTTCTCTGTTTCTAATAATGATGATTCACACAGCTTTTAGGTAGGTCACAGAGAAGTATACTCAAAATAACTTTGTTCTAAATGACCTTACATTTATCATTTATATAAATGAAACAAGCATTTATGCATTATCAATTTTAAAAAAAATACTGAAAGAATTTAATTGCCATTTATTGAGCAACTACTACTCTCAAAACCCTGAGCTAGCTATGTTGAAGATGTAGAAAAAAGAAAGACTCTTTCCATGTTCTGCAGGAGCTCACAAACTGTTTCATCAAAACAGAGCACTCCTATTTAAGATGGAATATGGAAAGCAAGACATTCAAAATAAGCGATGTTAAAGTTTGAGGAAGGGAAAGATTAATAAGAAGAAAAGATTTCTTTTTTTTAAAAAAAGCATTGTGTGAAAGCAAGATATAGAGTTGAAAAAGTAGAGTAGAATTCAACAGATAAAAATGATGGAGAGGGTGTCATTTTAGGAAGAAAGAATAGAGTAAGCCAAGGTTGAAAATGCAAATTTCCTAAGAGGTGCTTCATCAGCCATCAATCTTCAAGGGCCTCAAACTAAAGCAGTGTGGCTCAAGGATGATATACCTGAAATTGGTGTCTGGCAGCAATGGGTAGAATATGGTTGGGAAGGAGTATTATTGTTTTTAATTTTTTTTTTTTACCTTCTTATTTGTTGAGAAGAGTCAAAAAGCATCACCTTTTAGAGTGTATTAGTCTGTTCTCACACTGCTATTAAAAACTGTCAGAAACTGGGTAATTTACAAAGGAAAGATGTTTAACTGACTCACAGTTTCGCAGGGCTGTGGAGGCCTCAGGAAATTTAGACTCATGGCAGAAGGGGAAGCAAACATGTCTTTCTTCACATGGCAGCAGGAAGGAGAAGTGCTGAATAAAGGGGGAAAATCCCTTATAAAAGCATCAGTTCTGATGAGAACTCACTATCACAATAACTGCCCCCATGATTCAATTACCTCCCACTGGGTCCCTCTCGTGACACATGGGTATTATGGGAACTACAATTCAAGATGAGATTTGGGAGGGGACACGGCCAAACCATATCATAGACTGATGTGAAACGCCATTTAAATATTTCATGTTTGGGTCTTTCTGACCCACATTCTTTTGAGTTTTTTATATTGCTTCTGGACTTTTTGTTTGTTTGTTTTTCTGTTTTTAATATCAGCCTACCTATATGGGACTCATCTAATCATTTTACCATATCTTTGTTAAATCAGCAAAATCTAAAGCATATTTTTTGTCTAAGCTGTTCAATTAAATGTATATATTTGTTTTATTTTGAGGCAATTGTGACTGTTATGGAGAGATTAAGCTTGGAGTTAAAAGATCAGGTTTGAATCTGAGCTCCTATACTTATTATCTGTATGAATGTGGGACATTTTCTTAACTTGTTTTATTACTTGGAAAAGAAAGGTGTTAAAATGTTCTTGACAGCTATTGAAAGAATCTAAGCATTTCAAAGTGCCTAGGACTTAGACATGCTCTCCTTAGATGAATCGTTATTTTTTTTCATTTTCGACAGTAAGTTTAGACAAAACTTACTTTACCCACTTTATGTGACATTAATCACATTGTGTGCCTGTAATGGTTAGCATCTCTCATTCACTAATAGATTAAGATGACATGATTAACCAAAGAGAGTTCTCATTGGGAATTTCAGAGAGAAAACAGAAATATTTCTTTTGCTGTCTATGCGAGGTGAATGATCTCATTACTCTTTTATACAAGAAATTGAGTTTCCTAAGAATTAAGCAAAGAGGTAACCCTTATTTTTCCAATATGAAATCTTTTTTTTCTGATGAGCTGTGTCATCAGAAAAATATCCTTCCATGTCTTCTCATAGTAGAGTAATTCTATATGGAGGTGAATGTAATCTCAGTTATGGAAGAAAATTTGAGAAATAGTGATAATCTACTGTATGTACTTATTCATTCTCCCAGAATAACATTACTAATCTAAGTAAAATATGTGTGTATGTGTGTGTTGACATAGGTAAAGAAAAAGAAGTGATCAAAAAGAGATCATTGTTACTCCTTCACTTTTAGAAATAATGCCTGATTGCTCTGGCTAGAACTTCCAATACTATATTGAATAGGAGTGGTGAGAGAGGGCATCTTTTTCTAGTGGTAGATTTCAAAGGGAATGCTTCCAGTTTTTGCCCATTCAGTATGATATTGGCTGTTGGTTTGTCATAAATAGCTTTTATTATTTTGAGATACGTTCCATCAATTCCTAGTTTATTGAGGATTTTTAGCATAAAGCGCTGTTGAATTTTGTCAAAGGCCTTCTCTGCATCAATTGAGATAATTATGTGGTTTTTGTCTTTGGTTCTTTTTATGTGGTGGATTACGTTTATAGACTTGCATATGTTGAACCAGCCTTGCATACCCAGGATGAAGCCTACTTGATCATGGTGGATAAGCTTTTTGATGTGCGCTGCAATTGGTTTGCCAGTATTTTATTGAAGATTTTTGCATCTATGTTTATCACGGATGTTGGCCTGAAGTTTTCTTTTCTTGTTGAGTCTCTGCTGGGTTTTGGTATCAGGATGATATTGGTATCATAAAATGATTTTGGAAGGATTCCCTCTTTTTGGATTGTTTGGAATAGTTTCAGAAGGCATGGTACCAGCTCCTCTTTCTATGTCTGGTAGAATTTGGTGGTGAACCTGTCTGGACCTGGGCTTTTTTTGGGTAGTAGGCTCTTAATTGCTGTCTCAACTTCAGACCTTGTTATTGGTCTATTCAGGGTTTTGGCTTCTTCCTGGTTTAGGCTTGGGAGGATGCAAGTGTCCAGGAATTTATCCATTTCTTCCAGGTTTACTAATTTATGTGCATAGAGATGTTTGTAATAATCTCTGATGATGGTTTGTATTTCTGTGGAATCTCTGGTGATATCCCCTTTATCATTTTTTATTGCATCTATTTGATTATTCTCTTTTTCCTTTTTTATTAATCTGTCTAGTGGTGTATTTTGTTGATCTTTTCAAAAAACCAGCTCCTAGATTTATTGATTTTTTGAAGGGATGTTTGTGTCTCTATCTCCTTCAGTTCTGCTCTGATCTTAGTTATTTATTGTATTCTGCTAGGTTTTGAGTTTTTTTTGGTCTTGCTCCTCTACCTCTTTCAATTTTGATGATAGGGTGTCAATTTTAGATCTTTCCTTGCCTCTCATTTGGGCATTTATTGCTATATATTTTCTTCTAGACACTGCTTTAAATGCATCCTAGACATTCTGGTATGTTGTGCCTTCGTTCTCATTGGTTTCGAAGAACATCTTTATTTCTGCCTTCGTTTTATTGTTTATCCAGTCAACATTCAAGAGCCAGTTGTTCAGTTTCCATGGGGCTGCGCGGTTCTGAGTTAGTTTTTGAATTCTGAGTTCTAACTTGATTGCACTGTGGTCTGAGAGACTGTTTGTTATGATTTTCGTTCTTTTGCATTTGCTGAGTCAACTTCAGCAAAGTCTCAGGATACAAAATCAATGTGCAAAAATCACAAGCATTCCTACACAACAATAACAGACTTAAAGAGAGCCACATCAAGAATGAACTGCCATTCACAATTGCTACAAAGAGAATAAAATACTTGGGAATACAACTAACAAAGGATATAAAGGACCTCTTCAAGGAGAACTACAAACCACTGCTCAACAAAATAAGAGAGGACACAAACAGATGGAGAAACATTCCATGTTCATGGTTAGGAAGAATCAATATCATGAAAATAGCCATACTGTCCAAAGTAATTTACAGATTCAATGCTATCCGCATCAAGCTGCCAATGACCTTCTTCATAGAACTGGAAAAAACCACCTTAACATCATATGGAACCAAAAGAGACCCTGCATAGCCAAGTCAATTCTAAGCAAAAAAAACCAAGCAGGAGGTATCACACTACCTGACTTCAAACTACACTACAAGGCTACAGTAACCAAAACAGCATGGTACTGGGATCAAAATAGCAATATAGACCAATGGAACAGAACAGAGGCCTCAGAGGCAACACCACACATCTACAACCATCTGATCTTTGAAAAGCCTGACAAAAACAAGCAATGGGGAAAGGAGTCCCTGTTTAATAAATGATATTGGGAAAACTGGCTAGCCATGTGCAGAAAGCAGAAACTGGACCCCTTCCTGACACCTTACACTAAAATTAACTCCAGATGGATTAACGACTTAAACATAAGAACTAACACCATAAAAACTCTAGAAGAAAACCTAGGCAAAACCACTCAGGACATAGGTGTAGGCAAGGACTTCATGACCAAAACACCAAAAGCATTGGCTACAAAAGCCAAAATAGACAAATGGGACCTAATCAAACTCCACAGCTTCTGCACAGCAAAAGAAACAGTAACTAGAGTGAATTGGCAACCAACAGAATGGGAAAAAATTTTCGCAATCTACCCACCTGGCAAAGGGCTGATATCCAGAATTTACAAAGATCTAAAACAGATTTACTAGAAAAAAAAAAAGCCCATTCAAAAGTGGGCAAAGGACATGAATAGACACTTTACAAAAGAAGACATACAAGAGGCCAACAAACATGTGAAAAACTGCTCATCATCACTGGTCATTGGAGAAATGCAAATCAAAACTACATTGAGATACCACCTCACACCCGTTAGAATGGTGATCATTAAAAAATCTGGAGACAACAGATGCTGGAAAGGATGTGGAGAAATAGGAAGGTTTTTACACTGTTGTTGGGAGTGTAAATTAGTTCAACCATTGTGGAAGACAGTGTGTCAATTCCTCAAGGACCTAGAAATAGAAATTCCATTTGATCCAGTAATCCCATTACTGGGTATATATCCAAAGGATTAGAAATCATTCTACTATAAGGACACACGCACACGAATGTTCATTGCAGCACTGTTTACAACAGCAAAGAACTGGGACCAACCCAAATGCCCATCGATGATAGACTGGACAGGGAAAATGTGGCACATATACATCATGGAATACTATGCAGCCATCAAAAACGATGAGTTTGGGTCCTTTGTAGGGACATGGATGAACCTGGAAACCATCATTCTCAGCAAACTGACACAAGAACAGAAAATCAAACACCACATGTTCTCACTCATAGCTGGGTGTTGAACAATGAGAACACATGGACACAGGGAGGGGAGCATCACACACTGGGGGGGGGGGGGGGGAAATAGGGGAGGGACAGCAGGGGGTGGGGAGGTGGGGAGAGATAGCATGGGGAGAAATGCCAGATATAGGTGATGGGGAGGAAGGCAGCACATCACACTGCCATGTGTGTACCTATTCAACAACCTTGCATGTTCTTCACATGTACCCCAAAACCTAAAATGAAATAAAAAAAATTGAAAGAAAAAGAAATAAAGCCTGAGAAAATATAAGAACTATACACTACGATGTATATAAAATGACAATATAACTTTATTCAATGTATTTCAGCAGTGCACACTTCACAAGTGATCATAGTCCTATGGAATCAGTGAGACAACTCTTTTAGAGAAAATACATCTTGAATGAACCTTTAATAATGGAATGATAAGTGTTCAGAAGCACAAGAGAAAGCTTTCCAGACAGAAGTCTGAAAAAAGATAGAGTGTGTCAGAATTTAAGCAGATATGGTTGCAGGAAAAGAGAGGTGGGAGAGAGAGGGGCGATGTGATTGGAGAGCTAGAGAAGACAGTTAGTTGAGGAGTAGAGGGCCTTACAAGATTTATTTTTGACAGAGGGAGGGGCAATACTGTTTTGGAGTTCCTGCTGAATTCTTTCCAGAGAACAGCATATCATTTAGGCTCAACCTTGGGGTAACTATGCTGTGACACTACCAATGTCTTTGCAAGTGCTAACAAATGCCAGGTGGTTCCACCTGTCAGACCACTCAAATTAGCATGACTTTTTATCACTGTTGTTTTCTTAAAAGGCAGGGAGAGAAATTCAGGAAATCTTAAACCTCTTATTCCAGTGGAGTCCTGGGAATATATTTAAATGAGAGTGTGCAACCTTGTAACTTTCTCTACCTCTTGCACATATAAAATTATTTTTTCCTGGCTATTAGCAAAACATGTCTATAGCCTATATGTCATGAAAAGATTTAGAATAATCTGTATTGACATTTAAAACTGTTTTTCTCCCTCAGAGGATCTGCTTTCACTCAGCATTACTCTGCAGACAAGGTGTTCCTCTGGCAAATATTCTTTCCATAGCCAAAGTGTACTACAATTTCCAAGCTATCTGCCAAACTCATTACCTTTTTTAAATACACTTAATTTATTTCCCAGGTCATTTAGTTTTTACTGTTTAATTTGGCTCCCCCATTTACCTCTCTTTCTCCTTTTCTCTCCTCTTTCCCTAACTTCCCCCTTCCTTTTCTTTTTGAATCATTGAGTCTTGTATTTGTGCCCACTTGCCTGCCCCAGGTGGGGAGACAGAGAAGGCTGGCTTTGGGTTTGTAAAGCCTCTGACCTCTTAAATACAACCTTTTATGGATTTGTTCTTTGATCTGTAGTTTCCAGTTTACCTGACACTTTCCAGTTCTTGACCATCCCCACCTGAATCCCATGTCCTTATCTGAATCCTGAAATTCCAACTTAACATATTTGTATGTCACCTGTTCGTCTAGGTCCAGATTGAATGAACACTGCAAATGCTGTCTAAGCCATTAACAACACAATGGGGTATCACTTCCTGTGTTCTGGACACACCCAAATATTATGAATTATAAAGGTTTGGTAATTTTGAACAACCAGATTATACAATTGACTCATTTAATTTGAAATTATGTAAAAAATAGATTTTTAAAATCGATGTTTAAGTCACCTAAGCATTTATTAAACATAACTTAAAAAATGTAATTTGTAGATAATTATTGATCCAGAGAATATTAAAGTATCTAATTGAAGTTATGTAATGCTGTCATCTTACTTTATTAGAACTGGAACCTTAAGTGATCTAAGATTATATTTTGTTACCGGTGGAGCCAGCACTAAACCCAAGTTTTCTAACACAGTACTCCACAGATTATGGAACCAGTTTTGAAACTTGCTTCTGCTTTCTTTCTCAGTCTCTACTTTCAGGGAGAACTACTACCTTCCATAAAAAGCACTCTGGACTCTTGGTTAAAACCATGGTCCTTGGGGTCTAACTAAGTAGGGGTCTACCCTTAGCCTTACAACTTTCTGGTTGTATAACCTTGGGTAACTCGGTTAACTTAGCTGAGTTTCAGTTGTCACATATTTAATAAAAAATAATAATGTTTCTCTTACAGAATGTTTGTAGGGATCAACTGAAATATAGTACCTACCATATAGGAAACAGTAAAACTATCAGCTATTGTTATATACATCTCCAAATTTTGTAAGCATTTCAACTACATACTTATATAAATTCTGGAGGATAAGATAAACATTTTAAATCTAGAGATTCATCTCTATATTTTATTTGACTTCAATAAGAGAAAGAGTGAATTTCCCAGGTGTTAGGCAGTCATCGGAAGACCTCTATTAGGAAGCTTCAAAATTATTTTATTATTGAATTTTGATTCCCTATTATGCAATTTGAGACAATGTATAATAAATGTAAGACCATTGGTTATTTACGCAGACATGTAATTAATCATAAGCAAAGCATCAGCAGAACATGGTGGAAGCATGCACCCACTCATTTACCCAGACAAACTATTTATACTAGGGACACGCTTTCACACTCTTCCACGTTGCAGTTACATGACAGCACTGTTTTGAGATAAACTCAATATAGTTATTGTACGGGAAAAAAAATTACCATTTCATCAACTGGAACTGCTTTAGAATGGATAAATGTCAAGTGATTAACATTTACTTCTGAATAAATGAATTACCATTGACATGGAGAAGGAATAGTTTACCATAGATAAGCAACGGGTTTAGAAACAAAAAGTAATATGGCTGATATTGTTGGTTGTCATTAATAGTTGTTCCATTCTTCCATAGTTACAGTACACCTGATTTTTAGCTGACTACATGGTTGTCTGGGATAAGTAATATATTTTTCACCCTCATCTGTAGCTACATATCAACGTGTGACTTAATTTTTGGTTATAGAAGATAAGAAGAGGTTATGTGCAACTTCTGGGAAGTGCCTTTGAATGAAAAAGACATGCCTTTCTTCGTCTCTTCTTCTAACCTGTCCACCAAAATGAGATGTGATTGCTGTGCTTGAACAGTTGTTTTGGACCGTAAAAGAGACGCCATGCATTAAAAACAGGAAGAACAGGAAGATATAAAGTGCCCTAGCTTCTTATGGGCCAGGACTGCTCATATCCAGAAATGAACATTTATCTTATTTAAGCCACTACTAATTTGAGCTTTCTGTGCCTTCAACCTGAATTTATTCTTAACTTGATGCAGGCTGAAATAAATAGACTACTTTAATAAATAAAATCTGCCAGGGATGGGTCCTAAGACTACTCTTTGTAACTATTAAATTGACTTTGATCTGCTTAGTGAAATTTCAACATAGCTCATTTATACATAGCTTCCTTAGAGTATAAAGGTGTCAATTTAAAATATTTTATGCAAAAATATTCTAATATTTGAAAATAATTTAATCAAATGTTGGAGGAAAAAAGTAAAACAAGTTTTGGTGGCTGTTATTGGACTATTTCTAAATAAATCTGAAGGATTAACTATTGAACACTCTACTCCTACAATTTTCATCTGTATTTCCAGATGAAAGGACCTGATGTGGTTGAATAACCAGTAAGTTTTTCATCCTTATCCTTAGGAACTGTTTGAGGTTATTTCCAAAATGCCATTTATAACACCATAATTAAAAACCTAGATGAAGAGAAAAACTTCACTATAAATATTCACATTTCTCTCTGTATGCCTCGGCTTGCAATATTTCCATTAAATGATGTAGAAGATTTGAGCTACAGGGCATAAAAGCCACATTACTTTTAAATTACTGTAAGTATTACAACTGGTAACTGTAATTACAAGGCAAATGCAAGGTAATAAAAATGTAAACATAGGACAATTTCTGCTTTTAAATTAGAATTTGAGTTATGCTACAATCACTTTTGGATTGACTGCCTAAAACTGTATTAGCCAAGTATTCTGAGAAAACGTTATTATTCTGTCTGGTGTGTATCCCACAATCACAAACTATTGGCTTCAACTAAGGGACAAAACCAATTGTAGCATAGTAATAAGAATTCAAAATAACTCTTTAAGATTATAAAGAAATTCACTGCACTAAATAGGAAATGCATTACACCTAAAGGATTTGATTTCTATTATGCCTCGGAATTATATTAATCATTGCAGTTAAGTAGAAATATTGAAGCATACAGGTACATGGTAAATGCACTTTGCACTGACATGAGAATTAGCCTAAAAATAAACTATTGGGAAAAATTAGAATATGAAAGTTTTCTCTATACATGCATGTATACAGGTACATATGTATATAGGTGTATACAAAATAAACTTATTACAAATGCATAAATTAAATTCTCCATTTTATAATTAATATTCACCTGAAGAAGATAGGTGAAAGCATGTTGAAGGGTAAAGGGGAATAAGATGCTTTCTGTCAAGATCCAGGAAGTTTTAAGGGAAATTTGTAATATAATGTCAAGAAATATTCACAATCAATTGGAAATTTGACAGCAGAAAGTACATATTAAGTCTTTCTAATTCTTTATAATTACAAATGCCTCTGTAAGGATTTTGGTCACTTAAGTGACTTAGACAGCATGAGGGATAAGAACATAGACTTGTTAGGAAGACCCAGCTCAATTTTAGGCTTTCATACTTATTATATAATGTTGGTTATATAACTTAACTTTTCTAAGCTTCAGTTTCTCATATGTAAAATTGGAATAATCACATAATTGATTTCATAAAGTTTTGTTTAGGATTAGATAAGCTAATACATCTAATAAAAACTGAGTATGGTATTTAAGGATTGATACATATTAGCTACTATTATTGTCCCAGAGATAATCCTCAAGATTTTTTTTTGATTCAAATATGCCATTAATTAGTTAGCCTAACCTTCACCTTCACCTATGCTTTAACCTTAGTTTAAAGTTCACCATCAATTTCAAAATAGTATTTGCTGGAAAAATGTAAGAATTATTATATTATACACATAAATTATAAGATATTGGTTCCGATAAGTTGAACTTGTAAAAAAAGAAACTCTAAGAAATTACATATAAAATTTGTGTAAGTTCTATCATTAAATTTAATGAAAATGTAGAATTGAATAGGGGAAAGTAGACTACACAGCTGTTTAAATTAAAAATAATTAAAAATCAAAACCTAAATTCTGTAGCTGACTCCAAGAACCGTAAAAGCCAGAATTGTGATTTAATTACTAAACTTGTCAATTCCATCAAGCCACAGAGCAGATGGGATTGACTGGCAGTGACCAAATCAGGGACTCAAACTCACTTCTCCTTTTCACACTTAGGTTGCTTGGCTTCTGTGACTCCACATGCCCTTTGTTTTCCTTCAGCCTCACTGGCTGCCTCTCCTCAGTGTCCTCTGCTGACTCCTCTTGTACCTAATGTGTGATGTTGCATCCTGCTAAGGCTCCACCCCTGGTCTTCTTTTCTTCTCTATCTACATTACTCCTTTTAATGCCATCTATAAGTTAATGACTTCAGAATACACATCGCTGGCTCAGGCTACTATTTTGTATTATAAACTCACATATCCAATTGCTTATTTGACTTATCCACATGTCAACTTTACATGTCCAGGGAGAATTCCTGATCTTCTCATTTAAATCTGTTCTGTCTGAAGCTTTTGCCATCTCATTTGATGGCCACTCTGTTCTTCCTATCACTAGTCGAATGCCTCTTGGGTCATCCTTGATCTCTTAATTTATCTTGCACTCTACATAAAGGAAATTCCGTTGGCTTTGACTTCTATGACAGAATCTTACCACTTACCACCATCTTTGTTGCTGTGAGTACTACTCTAGCCCAAGTCATCATAATCTCCCACCAGATTACTAAAATAGGTCTTACCAATTAGAATCTATTCTCATGAGCCAGAGTGCAACTTGTATAGCTAGAGTTAAATCATGTCACTCCTCTGCTCCTTTAGAGGAAAAGTTAAGGTCCCTGCAATGGCCTAAAAAGCTTTTCATCTTTCTGCCCCCATTCACTCTCTGAGCTTTTCATCCTTCAGCCCTCAATCACTCTCTGACTTTTCCTATTCCTACTCTTGCTGCTTACTCCTCTCTATGGACCCTGGGTCTCTGTTATTTCTAACACAGAGGATCATTGTCTAATTTTTCCATTTCCTTGGGATGCTTATGTTTCTGTATTTCTTCTTGGATGCTTCTCTCATATCCTTCAATCTTTGTTGGCATCTCATTTTTTCAATATGACCTAGGCTGGCTACTAAATTTGATGCTGCAGCCAATCTCATCCCTTATACATTTGACCTCTTCATCTGCTCTCATTTTTATTTCTGTGATAAAACTTATCAGTTTCTAAGATATGATAAAGTTAGTTATATATTATGTATATTAGTTGTTTCTGTCTTTCCGTAATAGAATATAATCTCCACATGGGCAGCAATATTTTACTGATCTGTTTAATGACATAACCCAGCTGCCAAGAACATTGTATTGTTGAAAATAAGTGCTTAATAAATATTTGCTGGATGAATAAAGAGACCACTAGCACCCTCAATCACAGAGAGGAGTTAGTTTGAAGAAAAGATTGGTCAATAGTGCCAGTTACTAGAGATAAATATGAACTTGGTTTTATAAATTTTATAAATTGGTTTTATAAATTTTAGGGAGACAATGAGACATTAATCAACATATGTAAGATGAACATTGGTTGGTCTGGAAAGATGGGATAACCCAAAGCAGAGAGAGGGTTTCCAGGTCATAGGTAGATAAGGGACAAATAGTTGCATTCTTTTGTGTTTCTGATTAGCTTTTCCAAAGGAGACAATCAGATACACATTTATTTCATTGAACAGAGGAATGACTTTGAATAGAATGGGAGGCAGGTTTGACCTAAGCAGTTCCCACCTTGCCTTTTCCCTTTCGTTTAGTGATTTGGAGGCTCCAAGACTTATTTTTTTTCACACTAGAATATCTCTGAAATTAATGAGATGTATTTCTTATGACTTGCTTTGATTTATAGAATGTGAAAGAAGTGATAGTGGACCCATTCTAAGTGTAGGTATTAGGAACCATGTGTGCTACCTTTTTTCCCTTTTGTATCTCTGCCACCACCATATGAAAAAGTCCAAGCTGGCTTGTGGGAGGAGGAGAGACCACAGGTTGCAGATAAAAGAGATTGCAACAAGTCTCAGCAGAGTTCATCTTGGACAAGCTCACCCCCAGCCAATCCACAAGCTGACTGAAGATTCAAGATTGAACCCAGCTGAGAAGAGTAGAACTACTCAGCTGATCCACAAACTTATATGTAATAGATGTTTATAGAATCAGGTTGGTGCAAAAGTTATTGTGGTTTTGCAAGTACAAGTAATGCAGCCTGATATTAAGCCACTAAATCTTGAGTTCTTTGTAATGCAGCAATGGCTAAATAGCACACACCAAGATGCTCAGCAGGTGTGTTAGCATCTCTGAGCAACTGAACCCCTTACCTACTTGTGTAATTCCAGTTTTCCTATTACATAAAATATTATGTCCACACCATCTAAGAACTGTTAGTAGGCTAGTGTGTCATTGGGAGCAGAAGGTATCTTAACAAATAAGATGCCTCATTCTGGCCAGTCACTTTGCTAGAGTCTAAGAAGAAAAAAGTGAGCAAAACACATATGGTCTCTCTCTTCATGATACTTTAAGAGCAACAGGGGAGACTAGAACTTAAACAATAAAAACAGAATTTAAAAATGTGAAAAGTGTGATTAGGGAAAACATTATGTACTATAAGATTGAATAGCAGAGAGACCTTATTTGGCATTGCATTACTAAATCCCCCTTTATTAGTAGAAAAAAAGACAAAAACTCTCTGGCTGTGATCTGTGTAATTCTGAAGGCTCAGACATGTCCAGGGCCCCTTTCTAAGTTTTTTAATTTAAAAGAATTATCTACTTAATTCGAAATTTTGAATTTGGTAACGTGGTTAACAGTAAGCTCTGGAGTTCCATAACCTATAACAAAATCACTTCTCTTGTTATACTACCTAGGCAAAATATTTAGCCTCTTTTTGCGTAAGTTGTCTCATTTGTAACGTGATGTTAGCAATATAGTACTGATGTTACAAGGTTGTTGTATGGTTTAAAAGGATAATATAGTTTTCAAAAGCTCTTATCAGAGAGGCTGACACACAATATTGCAATGATATTATTATTTTGTATGAATTCTGCAAAATTACGGGATTATATGAAATGTCTTTGGTTAATGACAGCATAGCATTTTATGATGTTGATAAAAGAAAAACTCCAGCCAAATTAAATTGGAAGGAGTTTAATTGAGCAATGAGTGATTCAAAAACCGGGCAGCCCCCAGTATTATAGCAGATTTACAGAGATTCCAGGGGTGCCTTGTGGTCAGAATAAATTTATAGACAAAAAAGGTAAAGTAGTGTACAGGAATCGAAAGTAAAGTACAGAAACAGTGAGACTGGTTACAATTCAGCGTTTACCTTATTTGAAAACAGTTTGAAATTCAGTAGTCTATGAGTGGTTGAAGTAGGGCCAATGGAATTGGCCGACACTCAGCTATTGTTACAGGCATGTACTACTAAGTTAGGTTTTCAATTTCATCTGACTATTAAGCTAGGTTACAGTCCATCCACAAGGACTCAAATACAGAAGTATGGAGTCCTTCTCAGGCCATATTTAGTTTGCTTTAACAATATGTTATGAAAGTTTTGAGAGTCATACATTCGTATTTTTATATTCTAAAAGTATTCATTATTAGATGATATAAAAGCCACATTTTTAAAAATTATTTTTTTTAAGTTCCAGGGTACATTTGCAGGATGTGCAAGTTTGTTACACAGGTAAACATGTGTCATAATGTTTTGCTGCACCTATCAACCCATCACCTAGGTATTAAGCCCAGCATGCATTAGTTCTTCTTCCTAATGCTTTCACCACCCGCTACCCTTCCCTGACAGATCCCAGCATGTGTTGTTTCCCTCCCTGTGTCCATGTGTTCTCCTACTGTACAGCTCCCACTTATAAGGGAAAATATGTGGTGTTTGGTTTTCTGTTCCTGTGTTAGTTTGCTGAGGATAATGGCTTTCAGCTTCATCTACATCCCTGCAAAGGACATGATCTCATTTGTTTTTATTGCTCCATAGTATTCCACGGTGTATATGTACCACATTTTCTTTATGAAGTCTATCATTGATGGGCATTGGGGTTGATTCCATGTCTTTGCTATTGTGAATAGTGCTGCAATGAACATATGTGTACATGTATCTTCATAATAAAATGATTTATATTCCTTTGGGTATATACCCAGTAATGGGATTTCTGGGTCAAATGGCATTTCGGATTCTAAAACTTTGAGGAATTGCCACACTGCCTTCCACAATGGTTGATTAATTTACATTCCCATCAACAGTGTAAAAGTGTTCCTTTTTCTCTGCAATTTCACCAGCATCTGTTGTTTCTTGACATTTTAACAGTCTCTATTTTGATTGGTGTGAGATGTTATCTCACAGCAATTTTGATTTGCATTTCTCTAATGAACAGTGATGTTGAGCTTTTTTTCATGTTTGCTGGCTGCACTTATGTCTTTTTTTTGAGGAGTGTCTGTTCTTGTCCTTTGCCGACTTTTTAATGGGGTTGTTTTTCCTGTAAATTTGCGTAAGTTACTTGTAGATTCTGGATATTAGACCTTTGTCAGATCGATAGATTGCAATTTTTTTCTTCCATTCTGTAGGTTGTCTGTTCCGCTCTGATGATAGTTTCTTTTGCTGTGCAGCTCTTTAGTTTCATTAGATCCCAGTTGTCAATTTTTGCTATGGTTGCATTACTTTTGGCAATTTCATCATAAAATGTTTGCCCATACCTACGTCCTGAATGGTATTGCCTAGATTTTCTTCTAGGGTTTTTATAATTTTAGGTTTTACATTTAAGTCTTTAATCCATCTTGAGTTAATTTCTATATAATGTGTGAAGAAGAGGTCCAGCTTCAATTTTCTGAATATGGCTGGCCGGTTCTCCCAGCACCATTTGTTAAATAGGGAATCCTTTCTCAATTATTTGTTTTTGTCAGGTTTGTCAAAGATCAGATGGTTGCAGATGAAAACCACATTTTAAACTATGCCTTGCAATGAAGACCTCCAAAAAAAGTTTGGTTTGTATATTGAAATGATTTTTTGGGGTATATAAATAGTATAGTAGAACCAATGAAAGCAGATTAATAATTAAAATATAACATCAAATCACAATTAAAATATGTACACAAGGCTACATATTTGAAATCAGAAAATATTAGTAGATCTCCAATGATTAAAAAAAGGCACAGATTTGAGGATGTATTTTTGGCTTGGTTTAATATTTTATCTGTCTATTGACTTCATTTGTTTACTAAAACTATTTCTACATATATAGCAAATAAAATGAAATTATTTGTGCTTCTGAATTTTTTTAATGTCTTAGTTCCTTATACAGTAATGTAGTTTAACTCAAGTGAAAAATAAAACAAAAAACATTCTAGGAAATCAAGTCATCCTTATTTCCAAATGTCATATAAAATAAAATTTACTTGTGAATAATACTTTCAGTTTATTTTATTTCTATTAAGTTTTCAAAAACAATTTGCTTTTTATGTGAACCAGAATGACTTTTATTAAGTCAATAATTTTAAGGAACAAATAACAACATAGAAATACATAATGTAAAGAACAAGCCAAAGATTTCCAACTATAAGACAACCTTGTGAATATATGCATGTAAACAGACTGAAACAAATAGGAAAAAGCACTATCAGGAAAAGTATTAGGGATGGATATTTATTTTATTATATTTAAAATAAACTTTAATGTCATTATGTTATGATATTGTAATAAATAAAACATACATTCAAAAATATTTTCTAAAAGTCATTCTGTAACTAGGAGAAAATATGGTTTTCAAGCAGTTTGTCTTCTAATTATGGTTTTACTTCACCATGGAGTACTCTGACCTCAGCTTTCCCCAGAGGTTATTTTGTTCATTTCACTCTGCTAAACACAGTTGGATGACCCAATTTTTTTTTAATTATTAAATTTTATTTTTAGAACAGTTTTAGATTTCAATAAAAATTGAGAAAATAGTATGAAAGTTCCATATACACAGCTCCATCTATTATTAAGCTTTAATGTTAGTATGATACATTTGTTACAATTAATTAACAGATATTAATACAAAATTGTTAACTAAACTTTGTATTGTATTTTGATTTCTTTAGCTTTTACTTAAGGTCTTTTTCTGTTGGAGGATCCCATCTAGGAAACCACATTATACTTAGTTATCATGTCTCCTTAAGATGTGTTTTGACTGTACCAGGTTTTCAGATTTTTCTTTTATTTAATGACTTTAACAGTTTGGAGGAACACTGGTCAGGTATATTTTAGGATTCTCTTCTATTGGAATTTTGTCCAGTGTTTTTCCCAGGGTGATATTGGGATTATGGATTTTGGAAGGAAGACCACAGGAGTAAACAAACATTTTCATCATTTCAAATCAAGGGTACATACTATCCACATATTTATGGCTGCTAATATTAAACTTAACCACTACTTAAACACTCCTCTGGCTTATATCATGTTTGTCAAGCTTGTGCATTGTAAGGTTAGTCTATTCCTAACCCGCACCCCTCCATCTGCTCTTAAATGAAAGTCACTAAGTGCAAACTATGTTTAAAGAGTGGAAGTTTTGCCGTCCCTCCTTAAAGGTAAGTATCTATATAATTTATTTGAAATTTTGCACAAGAGATTTGCCTCTTTTCCCCTCACTTATTAATTTATTCAATCATTTGTTTATAGCAGTGTGAACAAATAGATATTTATTTTATACCTTGCATTATCATCCAATACTACTTTCTTCATTTTGTCGCTTAAACTAGTCCAGCTTTGGCCATTGGGAGCTCTTTCTGCTGTCTTTTGTGCCTTTTTGACATACCCTATCACTGAGATTTTAGAGGACCCATTTTTAAATGTAAACTCTGTTCCAATGCTAAAACATGCCTAATTTTTTCTGGGCATGAAAAGACACTATGAAAAAAATTGTCCAAAAGTTGCAATGTTAGAAACAAGAAGTGATCATTGTCATTATAGCCAGACCTGAAAATTTGGGGGCTTAAGAAGGCTAAAAGAAGTGACAAAATTGGGGTCCACAGCACTATGAACACAGTAAACATCTTTCACTGACAAGGAAGCTGATAGTAATGTTACATTTTCTCTAAATCTTTTCTCTATTGTCTTGTCCATATTTAGCAGAATAAGAAGCTAAGACTAGTAAGTCTTAGCCTTTGCCTAACATATAAATTAAAAATACTGTAAACTGTACTCAGCCATTTTTTGAATAATACTTAACAGCAAGCCATCTGTATCACTCTTTAGAAATCACAGAAGTTTCCATTTTTTTTTTAATTAGCCTTAGATTCAGAAAAGCTTCCTCTCTTAGAGAAATGGAATACTCCAAATTTGCAAAGCCCTATTAAGTAAAAGTCTTCACAAGTTTATAGGTGACATTTTTAAAGAAATAGCTGGCCTGGCTTTTCCACTGTTTGAGGTGAGTGGTGTTGAGCTGTTTCTTGAAAATTCCCAGGTTTTCAGAAAAAAATAGGTCAAAAGTAAAGAGAGAGAAAACCCTATAGAAAATAATATAATTTCCTGCACTGTATAAACCCAGAAACAAAGGAAATCTTCCACATTTAATTCTTAATCAGTGCAACTCTAACCATAGAAGCATGCTATTACAACAACAAAAAAGAAGGATCTGAGGATAGTCTTACAGGCACTTATTTGTAGAGTGAATTATTGCTCCATTCTAAGCAGTAATCATCATGCCAATTCTTAGGAACAAAAATACCACATGAAAGCCCATAAATGTTAAAACTGGAGTAGTTCCTCAGATTATACGGGTAAGTCTATCGATTCACTACTTTCCAAGATGGATACACTTGGAGGAAACAATTTCAACTGGCTAGAAGAATACAGCCTAGAGTAAAAATTACCTGGATTCAAATCCCACCCTCTGCCTTCCATGCACAGGTTGTGTGATATTAGCAGCCCCTTTATTAAAAGAAAGGCTTCAGCCAAATTACATTTAAATGACGTTAACTGAGCAATGAATGATTCACAATTCTGGTAACCTCCTGAGCCAGAGTAGTCTCTGCAGCACCAGCACAGCCACGTGGTAGAAGGTTTACAGACAGAAGAAGGAAAGTAACATACAGAAAATGGACGTGAGGTACAGAAACAGCTGGATTGGTTACAGATCAGTATTTGCCTTATTTGAACATGGTTCAAACAATTGGATGCATTTGGCCAAAACTCAGTGACTGGCACAGTGTAGGCTATGGTTGGTTTACACCTCTACTTGTTATGGTTCACAATGTAGAGACAAGCCTTTAGGGCAATCTTAAAATATGTAAGGAAGCAACTTTAGGCTAAACTTGATTTAACACGTTTTAGTCTGTGAACCTCCCTTTTTTAAAAAAACTGCTATTTACTGCTTTAAGTTGATATGAGAACCTGAACATAAAAATTATGCAAAAAGCTAAAGTTAAAAATGCCAATATAATGTAAACCATATTTTAAAATGTCAGCTGATTCAAATGACTAGCATCTAATCATAACTTAAGTTATTTGAAGATCAAATCTCCTAAATAGTATGCATAATAATTCCCTCTTCTGTAACACACTTCAATAAGTTCATTTTTCATTAAATCTTTTTGATAGCTCTGTGAAGTAAGTATTTTAGAAAACTTATCATCATCTGCTTTCCAGTGGAAGGAAATTGAACAGAAGGCTTGTGAGTCATCTACGATTCATCATTAAGTGAATAAGATACTACCAAATTTCTTGAATTATATATATTACAAGATTCTTTCTGTACCATCTTTATGAAGTTAGTACAACTAGAAAATTAAAATAGGACTAAATCCTCTCCAATTCACTACTATCCTAGTTATCACATTTCTAGTCTCTTATTTTTTAATAATAGATACTACAAACACTATTTTAGGATGTCTTAACCTAATGTAGTTTTAGCTGATTTCAAAGTGAGTTCATGTAGCCTGGCATGTATTTCTATTGCTTGTGTCAAACAGGTATTGTCTTTATTTCAGTTTATTCGTGTTTTAATTCTAAAGTGATAGAAGCAAAACTCTGATAAAAAGGCAATGAAACTCCCTTTGGTCCATATTTCCAAATACATCTGTTCTGTTATAATCCATTATTGTCTTCTTGATAAATGAAGTGGAAACTCTAAGTTGGTGAATTAGTACAAAGGAGACATTTTACCTTCTATTTTAAAGCTGTAAGAGTAAAAGTGCTACATGTAACAATGGATATAATCTCTAGTTAATCCCCCCAAAATTAAGGTTTTTTTTTCCTTTTCCTTGGCTTATAAAAATGAAATACAAGAACAGCCTATGGGCTCATAAATGCATGAGTCTTCTTACTGAAAAGCTATGTGAGAATATATTTACAGGAGAGAAAGATAAAGAGAAATGCAGAGAATGAGAGTATCAGAACTACCTAGAATTTTGGAAACTAAAAACAGAAGTTAATGAATCATGCCTATAGCAAATCCACGTGTAAATGATGGGGATTAGTGAGGAGCAGGTTTGAATTCTGAAAGGCTGCTCCATACAAGTTAATCATCTTTACCATTAATCTCCTAGCTTCTATTTTTTCAGCACCAAATGACACAAATTAAGCCCTGTTCATTTATTCATTCATGTATTGATTCGCTCATTCATCCATTTATTACTTCAACAAATAATTTATTACATGACTACCTAGCAGAATCCTCTCCCCCACCCCCAACCTGTGGTTCCAGAGAGACACTAATGTGCTTCACACTGACTTAAATTGATTCCCAGCACTCTCATTTCTGTCAGCAAATGAAGCTGGAAAACTGCACATGTTATTGAAGCTCTCGGCTTCAGGCACAACCCTGTACATCAAACACACCATGAAGAAAGAGGACAGCTGGTGCAGTGAGAATCTCACAGGACTCCACTGCCTTTAAGCTGGTTCAAATGAAAATCCTTCACGATCCCTTCATCAAGCTTCAGGTTGGCTTGAGCTTTCTCAGCTCTTTCTTATCACCTTCCCAGGAGACCTGCTTCTCCTCAATGTGTTTGAGTGATTCTTTCCTTTCTAGCTACAAGATAGACTCTTCTGTGCCCCGTGGGACCTGGATAATTTATGTTAAGATATACAATCTCATTTCTCCCAGGTCCAAACTTGTGTTACTGCAATTTAAATTTTCTTACTGTTAATCACATCAATCCTGTGTGACAGATCCAGAATTTTCTTAAAATAGATGCTCTAAGCAAGTAAGAAACATTTCATCAAGGGCTTAGACTCTTCAATTTAGTTCCTCTCTCATCCACATGTCATGTGTTTTTCTAAAAGGTCTATATCATATTGATTTTTTTCTGATATTTATTAAATAGAATCATTCAATCAGATCTGTTGGCTGAGGTTTAAAACTCTCAATTGATTTACTTGACTAATACACATGACTAATACACTGTATTAGTATGACACATGACAACCTCTTACTAAGAACTTTCTTTTTGCCAGACATCATAGTGGATGCTAGGGTATGGAAACCAATTAAACAAAATCTCTACAGTCTAGGAGCTTAATGTTTAGTAAATAGCAGAAAAAACAAGTGAGAAAAGTATTTATGCACTGGACACTTCTTAAAGGACAGTACTAATTTGGTTACCATTCTTAAGTTTTATGTTTCAATAGTTTAGTTTTAATTTTTAAAATTAAAATGTAATTTAAACACTGTTTAAAGTTCTCCTTTTCTAGTGTATTCTTCCTCAAGTTTGGCAAATATATACATTTGTGTCCCCATCACCACACCACAATGAAGATATTTAGAAAAGTGCCATCACCCCCATTCTCCTATTTCTTTTTGGTCAAACCATGTACGTCCTGCTCTCTCCAACCCCCATAGTCCCTGGCAACAACTGTATGATTTCTGCCCTTATAGCTTAACCTTTTTAAGACTCTTATGTAGTATGGAATCATATAGTATGTCATCTCCTGCATCTGGACTTTTTCATTTAACACAATGCACAGATATTTTTCCATACTGCTGAGTATATCAGTAGTTTTTTTGTTTGTTTGTTTTTTCTTTTGTTGTTGTTGTTAACTAGTTACCAATTATATAGATTACCACAGCTTCTTTGTTTTCCATTTGAGACACATTTGAGTTGTTTTAAATTTTGAGATATTAGAAATAAAATTGCTACAAATATCCAAGTATAGACTTTAGCATGGGGCATAGGATTTCAATTTACAGGGAAAACACCTAGGAATGAGATCACTGGGTTATCTGATCAGTGTATGTTTAACTTTATAAGAAATTGTCTGTTTTTCCAAAGTAGCTGGGCCATTTTTCAATAATCTCAGCAATATATGAGAGTTCCAGCTGCTTTGTATGCTAGTGAGCATTTGATATTGACATGTTCTTTTTTAAACTTTGGTCATTCTCATAGGTGCATAATAGTATTTCTTAGTGGTTTAAACTTTTGTATTATCCTAAAAAACTAATACATTAAAAAAAATAATATATCTTCTTTGAGGAGGTACCTACTCAAATCTCTTGCTATTAATTGTTTTTAAGTTTTGATAATTCTGTAAAATATAATTATATAAACACAAACACACACACACACATATATATATCTCCGCACAGACACACATATGTCTAAATCCATTTGTGTCACTATTAAGGAATATCTGAGACTGCATAGTTTAGAAAGAAAATCAGTTTATTTGGCTCACTTTTCTGTAGGCTGTACAAGAAACAAGATGCTCTAGCATCTACTTGGTTTCTGGTGCTGTCCTGGTGGAAGGTGAAGGGGAGATGTGTGTCCTGATATCACCTGGTGAAAGAGAAAGCAAGAGAGATGGGGGAGGTGCCAGGCTCTTTTTAACAACCAGCTTTTAGGAGAATGGAGCGAGAACTCACTGCTACAGGAATGTCACAAAGTTATTCATAAGAAAAACATCCCCATGGCCCAATTACCTCCTACTAGGCCCCACATCCCACCTTCAATATTGAAGATCAATTTCAACATGAGGTTTGGAAATGACAAACATCCATACTGTATCAATATATATTTCTGTATAAACACACACGTTTTCTGAGTGGGCTTATTATGAAGGAATGTTGAATTTTGTAAGAGACTATTTCTGAAATGAGAATTAAGTATATTTTTTCTTAATTAGTATTGATATGGTGAATTATATCAATTGACTTACTAAAGTAGTCCCCATTTGGACATTATCTATTATCATTTTAATATATTGCTGAATTTGTTTGCTAGCATTTTTTGGAAAATTTGGCATTAATACCCATGAGGGATATTTGTTTGCAGTTTTCTTTTCTTGTAATATCTGTGCCTGGTTTTGGAATCAGGGTAATGCTCACTCAAGTGTGTTATTTAATTTCCAAATATTTGAAAATTTTTCAGTTATCTGGTTTCTCATTTAATATAGTTTCATTTCAAAATAGATTTTTAATTAGAGTCCAGAATATAGTCTTTCTTTCTGAATATTAATTACATGTTCATTTTAAACAAATATTCTGATAATATTGGGTGGAGTGTTCTATAATTGTCAGTTAGTTCTATATTGGTGATAGTGTTGTTGAGGTGATCTGTATCAGGGCAGAATTTCTGTTTGGCTTCTCCTGATTCTCAAGTGCAGAAAGTCCAACTAGAACTGTGAAGATGCCTATTTCTCCTTTTAATTCTTTAAATTATTATGTTTTCTGAAACTGTTGTGGTTTGTATGAGCATTTAGGATGTTTATACTTGCCTGGAGAATTGACTGCTTTTACATTATAGAATTTTATTCTTTATATGTAGTGAGTTACCTTGTTAAGAAAATTATTTTAATATTATTATTGCTGCTTCCATTTTCTTTTAGTGTATATTTTCTATTATTCTTTTTTTTTTTTTTAAGATGGGGTTTCACCATGTTGGTCAGGCTGGTCTTGAACTCCTGACCTCAGGTGATCTGCATGCCTTGGCCTCCAAAGTGCTTGGATTACAGGCGTTTATATGTTTTATTTAATGTGGGAAAACTGTAGAAAGCCTATATTAAGGTCATGCTTTTTAAAATCCAATGTAACAATTTGTGTCTTTTAATTGATGCCTTTATGATATAAATATGTTTTCATTAAAGTCTGTTACTTGCTAGATGTTTTCTATTTGTTCCATTTGTTCTTCTTTTTCGTCTTTCCAGCTTTTTGGGGGGATAATTGGTGAATGTTTATGTTTCCATTTATCTCTACTTGAGACTTATTATTTGTCCCTTTTTAAGGAAGATTTTTTAGTAGTTCTTTTTATGTCCTATTGCGGTGTGGGAATCTGCGGAAACTGTCCTAGTACATCTTTTCATACTCTACTGCGTCCATCATGTTACTTACCACAGTGTGTGAAGATAACCTGATGCTCTTCACTGGACTCTATTTAAGTCAGAACAATTGGGGCTCTTTTTATCACATTTTTTTCTAAAGAAAACGGTGAGAGATGAGGCCCTCACCCTCATGAGTGAGGCTGTCTGTTCTTAAAGATTCCCAATGTCTACTTGCTCATAGCTTCCTCCCAGGAAACATGATCTAGCTTGGGAGAAATGGAGAATTCTCTTGCATCTTTGAAGATATCTATGTTCTAACTCTTCTCAAGGACTACCTATTTGACATTGAAATCATTTTCTCTGATTCTGCTGTAATATCACTTTGTTAAGGTAATAATGTCTGGACTGTAGAAAATACACACATGAAGGGGAAAAAACACCATCATTGATCTAATAAAATGTTATCCTGCCAACTCTTTATATACTATACTAGTATATGAATTCATTTATGGTAGGGAATATGTCTTCTTTTTTTTTTCTTACTAAACCTAATGTATTAGTCCATTCTAACAATGCTCTGAAGAAAAACCCAAAACTGAGAAATGTATTTAAAACAAGAGGTTTAACTGACTCACATCAGCTCTTGGGAGAATACACTAAGGAATGATGTTCCCTAACCCCAATTCTTCCACATCACCGGGGAGGTGTCAGGAAACTTACTATCATGGCAGAAGGCACCTCTTCAAAGGGCAACATGAGAGAGAATGAATGCTAGGATGGTAAATGTCAGATGCTTATAAAACCATCAGATCTCATGAGAACTCACTCACTGCCACAAAAACAACATGGGGAAACCTACCTCCATGATTCAATTACCTCCTACCAGATCCCTCTCATGACACGTGAGGATTATTACAATTCAAGGTATGATTTGGGTGGGGACATAGAGCCAAACCATATCATTCGTCTCCTGGCCCTCTCAAATCTCATGTCCTCACATTTCAAAACACAATCATGCCCTTCCAGTGGTTCCCCAAAGTCTTAATTCATTCCAGCATTAACCCAAAAGTCCAAATACAAAGTCTCATCTGAGACAAGTCTCTTCTACTTATAAGCCTGTCAAGTCAAAAGCAAGTTAGTGTCTTCCTAGATACAATGGAAGTACAAGCATTGGGTAAACACACCCATTCCAAATGGGAGAAATTAGCCAAAATAAAGGGGCTATTGGCCTCATGTAAGTCTGAAAGCCAATAGGGCAGTTATTAAACCTAAAGTTCCAAAATGGTTTCTTTAGACTACATGTCTCATACCCGGGTCATGCAAGAGGTGAGCTCCCATGGGCTTAGACAAATTTGCCCCTGTGGCTTTGCAGGGTATAGCTCCCTTCCTGGCTGCTTTCATAGGCTGGTGTTGAGTGTCTGTGGCTTTTCCAGGTGCATGGTGCAAACTGTCAATGGATCTACCATTCTGGGATGTAGAGGACAGTGGCCCTCTTCTCATAGCTCCAGTAGGCAGTGCCTCAGTAGGGGCTCTGTGTGGGGAATCCAACCTGACATTTCCCTTCTGCACTATGCTAACAGAGGTTCTCCATGAGGGCTCTGCTTTTGCAGCAAACTTCTGCCTAGATACCCAGGCAGTTACATGAATCCTCTGAAATCTAGGCAGAGGTCTCCTAACCTCAATTTTTGTTTTCTGTGTACCCACAAACTTAACCCACATGGAAGCTGCCAAGGGTTGGGGGTTGTACCCTCTGAAGATAGCCCAAGCTTTACCTTAACCTCTTTCAGCCTCTGCTATAGCTGACGCAGCTGGGACTCAAGGCGCTCAGTCCTGAGGCTGCATAGAGCAGCAGGGTCCTAGGCCTGGCCCACAAAACCATTTTTTCCCTCTAGGTTTTCTAGCCTGTGATGGGGGGGCTCCTATGAATGTCTCTGATATGCCTAGAAGACAGTTTTTCCATTGTCTTGGTGATTAACATTCTGTTCTTCATTACTTATGCAAATTTCTGCAGGGGGCTTGAATTTCTCCCCAGAAAATGGTTTTTTTTTTTTCTATTGCATCATCCAGTTGCACATTTTCTAAACTTGTATGTTCTGCTTCCTCTTGAATGCTTTGCGACTTAGAAATTTATTTTGCCAGATACCCTAAATCATATCTCTCAAGTTCAAATTTCCACAGATCTCTAGGGCAGGGGTAAAATGGTGCCAATCTCTTTGCTAAAGCATAGCAAGAGTCACCTTTGCTCCAGTTCCCAAGAAAAAAACCTCATCTCCACCTGAGATCGCCTCAGCCTGGACTTCATTGTTAATATCACTATTAGCATTTTGGTCAAAAACATTCAACAAGTATCTGGGAAGTTCCAGACTTTTACACAACATCCTGTCTTCTGAGCCCTCCAAGTCTCTAGGAAGTTCCAAACTTTCCCATATTTTCCTCTCTTCTGAGCCCTCCAAACTGTTCCAACCTCTTTCTGTTACTCAGTTTCAAAGTTGCTTTCACGTTTTTGGGTATTTTTATAGCAACACCCCACTCTCTGCAGTAGTACCAGTTTCCTGTATTAATCTATTCTCACATTGCTATAAAAAATACCTAGTAATGGGGAATTTATAAAGGAAAGAGGTTTAAATTGATTCACAGTTCATCATTGCTGGGGAGGCCTGAGGAAACTTACAATCATGCTAGAAAGGCTCTCTTCACAGGGTGGCAAGAGAGAGAATGAGTACCAGGAGGGGAAATGCCAGATGCTTATAAAACAGTTTAATCTCATGAGAACTCTCTCCTGAGAACAGCATCAGGAAATCCACCCCCATGATTCAATGACCTCCCCCGAGTTCCTCCCACATGTTGGGATTATTACAATTCAAGTTGAGATATAGGGGTGGGGACACAGAGCCAAACCATATCACCCAGGAACTTAGCTAGTTAACAGCAGAAATGTAGTAAATACTTATTGAATAAATAAAAACACAGAAAAGGGAAAGCCTAATTGACATAGTAGGAATAAATGATTTATAGGGGATATATCATAAAGCACATTTTCCAGAAAGACAAAGAATAGAGGATAATCTTCAGACTATAGGTAATTAATGTTTTCACAATCTCATTTATTAAGGTTCAGGAAATTGTTTATGATACCATTAGTAGAGATTTCATCTTATGGTGTTTCTATTTTATTCATAAAAGCAGAGTCTGTAAGAACTACAACATGTTTTTCGCAACTGATATATTAATAGGATGCAGGATCAAATATATATGTAGATTTCAATATGCTACAATTGTTTCTCTGTGTTAAGCTTAAAATGCATATGCTCTGGGATCAGCTAGAGCCAGCCCCAGAACTGCAGTTGACATTGCTGGTCCATGGCATGAGTATTATAAGACATGTACAACAGACTGATGAATATGGATGGAAGCTCTTGCAGGCTGAGAAACATACAATATTTTAGAAAGTCGATTTGTCTAGGTCAGAGTATTTGTTCTGTTTTATAAGATATCCAAGAAAAAACATTTATTCATTTCACATAGGATACAGTATCCTGCAATTTTATCCTTATTATAAAGCTTCAGCAAACTATAATTCACAGGTTGGCATGACTTCAGTGGGTACTGACTTACTGAAGAAGAAATGTTTTTTAAGTTTTATTTATATTTTCTGCACCACACTGTGGAGTGCCCCTGATGCTTTGTTTCTCAAAGGCAGGATTAGAGCACAGATGGGAGAAGAAAGGAATGAAATTCTATACTTTGAAACATTCAGTCAAGATTTATATTGTATCTCTAGTTACCTGGCGCCTCTATAATACCCTTCATTGGAGAATTTCAAAGCCCATAAAGCCTTACAGTTCTATAAATAGGTCAAATTTAAAAATAGTTATCTGAGGGAAGATTAATCAAGCTTCATTGAAGGAGAATTGGAACAAATAAAAAGAAGGGGCTCTTTTTGTTTGTTTGTTTGTTTTGTCAATAAGATCTAATGTCAAATAGAACTAATCCAGTTTAGAAAGCATCAAAGCCTTAGTTTTTTTCTGTTTACTTCTTCTTGGCTCTAGTCCAGTTAGGCCATTGACAATTAAGGGAAAATACCAGTTTCTCTCTCATGTGTCCAGCATATGTATCCACAGTACAAAATAATCTCTACCACAACCACATCAAATACTTTTATTTTTAGTTGGCCTTTTTTTACTTAACATTTTGGTAAATTATAATCTAACTCTTGCATAAACATATTCTAAAAATATAAGACAGTAGCTATGTCTCCAGAAATAATGTTGCAAAATATGTCATATTTTTCTTCAAAATGCAATACATTGAGGAAGATGGATATCTCCAAATATTAAACAAATATTCTTTTAACTTTAAGGATGTTATTATATTGGAAAATTGTGGAAAAGAAACAGGGTATATCATATTATAAACCATGTGAATGCTTAACTTTTTCTACTAAATATTTTATTGACCAAATTAAATACATTTTGGATTACTCATGCAGAAAACAATGTATTAGTTATGTAACACCCTCAGTCAGGTTTAGTTAGGAATCCAGAAGCTATTCTGTATAAGCCAGAAATAAAAAGTTTAATTCAGAATTAAGTACTAATAACTACCATTGGAGGGACAAAGGTAAAGACATTAGGAAAACAGCTATAGAAGATTAGGAGTTGACAGTGAATATTTTAGACCAGAGGTTCTCAACTGGGACAATTTTGTCCCCTATGGAACATTCAGCAAGGTCAGGATACAGTTTTGATTGTCATGACTCGGGTGGAGGAGTTTGCTACTGCCTTCCAATGGATGAGGTTGGATGTTTTAGCCATATTACTGTGGGTGAGGTTTGATGAGGCCAGAGACAGGTTAAGAAAGAGGAACCAGGAAAAGTGTTACAGTTTTGTTATACTTAGCAATCCCTTGAGGAGAGCATCGCATGCAATGCAAAGCCACTGAGAGGAAGCACAGGTGGCATCTTTGTTGTGGTTTCCAGAAAAAGGAGCAGGTGAGGCAGGGCAGCAGGCTTAGGGTTGGCTAACTGTGTCTGAAGGTGGCTCTCCTGGTAAATTCAGGTTAACTGTGATTGTCAGAGCCTATAGTTTGAGACTAACTGAAGTCTCCAGATGTTTTTAGATGAGCCAGGGTTTACTTGGAAACAGCTAGTGGCCATTTTGTAGGCATAAAAGCATTAATTTACAGAAATTGAAAGTATGGTTAATACACCAGCATGCTACTAAACATTCCACAAGGGACAGCACCACTTTCTCCTTCCACCAACAAAAAAATTATGTGGTCCAAAGTATCAATGATGCTGAGGCAGAGAAACATTGTTTTAGACACTAAAGTCCCAAGGCAGGAAATGGGAGCCACTGCCAATGTTGACAGTAAATGTCTCAGTGTGAAACACTGATGTAGGGGTGGTAGTAAAGGAATTGGAGATCAGAAGTAAGTGTGTGGAGCCAGCCATGGCTGCTTGTGGGCTCTTGGCTTGATCTTCAAAGCCCATAAGAGTGAAGCAGGAGGTCATGGAGAGATCTGCAAAGCCATTGCCTCTGATAAAGCCTTCTTGTTTGACCCTATAAGAACTTGATCTCTATTTCATTTCCTCTTTGAACTCCCTTACATGTTCTTCTCACTTTGAACTCCCTTACATGTTCTTCTCAGGGAAAGGGATTCTGAGAAGTATGGTTTTAGCCTTCATGGTAGCAGTGCCAAAGTGCCCACAAATATTACGGTACAAGTATCAGTAATTTTTGAAACAAGATGGGTGATAGGTTTGGCTCTGTGTCCCCACCCAAATTTCATGTTGAATTGTAATCCCTGATGCTGAAGAACAGATCTGGTGTGAGGTGATTGGATCATGGTGCGGGATTTCTCCCTTGCTGTTCTCATGATAGTGAGTGAGCTCTCACAATATCTGATTGTTTAAAAGTGTGTGGCACTTTCCTGTTCTCTCTCTCTCCTACTTCACCGTGATGAGACATGCTTGTTTCCCCTTTGCTTTCTGCCATGGTTGTAAATTTCTTCTTCTTCTTTTTTTTTTTTTTTTTTTTGGTTCTTTAACCAAAAAAAGTGGGGAGATACATGCGCAGAATGTGCAGGTTTGTGACACAGGTATACGTGTGCCATGGTGGTTTGCTGCATCTATTGACTCACCTTCTAAGTCTCCTCCTTGCACCCCTCACCCTCCAACAGGTCCTGGTGTGTGTTGTTCCCCATTTTGTGTCCATGTGTTCTCATTGCTCAACTCCCACTTATGAGTGAGAACATGTGGTGTTTGGTTTTCTTTCTGTGTAAGTTTGCTGAGGATGATGGCTCCTAGCTTCATTCAAGTCCCTGCAAAAGACATGATCTCATTCCGTTTTATGGCTACATAGTATTCTGAGGTGTACAGATGCCACATTTTCCTTATCCAGTCTATCATTGATGGGCATTTGGGTTGGTTCTATGTCTTTGCTATTGTAAATAGTGCTGCAATAAACATACGTGTGCATGTGTCTTTATAGCAGAATGATTTATATTCCTTTGGGTATATATCCAGTAATGCGATTGCTAGGTCAAATGGTATTTCTGGTTCTAGATCCTTGAGAATTGTCATACTGTCTTCCATAAGGGTTGAACTAATTTACATTCCCACCAACAGTATAAAGTGTTCCTGTTTTTCCACAGCCTTGCCAGCATCTGTTGTTTCCTGACTTTTTAATAAAGTCAGGAGCGAGATGGTGTCTCGTTGTTGTTTTGATTTGCATTTCTCTGATGATCTGTGATGTTGAGCTTTTTTTCATGTTTATTGGTCACATAAGTGTCTTCTTTTGAAAAGTGTCTATATCCTTTGCCACTTTTTGATGTGGTTGCTTGTTTTTGTCTTGTAAATTTATTTAAGTTCTTTGTAAATTCTGGATATTGAACCTCTGTCAGATGGGTAGATTGAAAAAATGTTCTCTCATTCTGTAGGTTGCTGATGATAATTTCTTTTCTTGGGCAGAAGCTCTTTAGTTTAATTAGATCCCATTTGTCAATTTGGCTTTTCTTGCAATTGCTTTTGGCATTTTTGTCATGAAGTTTTGCCCATGCATATGTCCTGAATGGTGTTGCCTAGGTTTTCTTCTAGGGTTTTTATGGTTTTTGGGTTTAAATTTACATCTTTAGTCCATCTAGAGTTAATTTTTGTATAAGATATAAGGAAGGGGTCCAGTTTCTGTTTTCTGTAAATAGCTAGCCAGTCTTCCCAGCACCATTTACCGAGTAGGAGATCCTTTCCCCATTGCTTGTTTTTGTCAGGATTATCAAAGATCAGATGGTTATAGGTGGGTGGTGTTATTTCATGTTTTTGTTTTGCTTTGTTTTTTTTGAGACAGAGTTTCACTCTTGTTGCCCAGGCTGGAGTGCAATGATGCCATCTTGGCTGACCACAACCTCCGCCTCCTGGGCTCAAGCGATTCTCCTGCCTCAGCCTCCTGAGTAGCTAGAATTATAGGCATGTGCCACCATGCCTGGCTAATTTTGTATTTTTAGTAGAGATGAGGTTCTCCATGTTGGTCAGGCTGGTCTTGAACTTCTGACCTCAGGTGATCCACCTGTCTCAGTCTCCCAAAGTGTTGGAATTACAGGCGTGAGCCACCACATCCAGCCTTACTTCTGAGGTCTCTGTTCTGCTCCATTGGTCTATATGTTTGTTTTGGTACCAGTACCATGCTGTTTAGGTTACTGTAGCCTTGTAGTATAGTTTGAAGTCAGGTAGCATGATGTCTCCAGCTTTGTCCTTTTTGCTTAGGAGTATCTGGGCTATATAGGGTCTTCTTTCATTCCATATGAAAATTAAAATAGTTTTTTATTCTAATTCTGTGAGGAATGCCAATGGTAGCTTGATGATAATAGCATAGAACCTATAAATTACTTTAAGGCAGTATGGCCATTTTCATGATATTTATTATTTCTGTCTATGAGGATGGAATATTTTTCCATTTGTTTGCGTTCTCTCTTATTTTCTTGGGCAGTGGTTTGTAGTTCTCCTTGAAGAGGATCCTTAACATCCCTTGTTAACTGTATTTCTAGGTATTTTATTCTCTTTGTAGAGATTGTGAATGGGAGTTCATTCATAATTTGGCTCTCTGTTTGTCTATTGTTGGTGTAAAGGAATGCTTGGAATTTTATTCATTGATTCTGTATCCCGAGACTTTGCTGAAATTGCTCATTAGTTTAAGGAATTTTTGGGCTGAGATGATGGGGTTTTCTATATATAAAATCATGTTGTCTACAAACAGAGACAATTTGACTTCATCTCTTCCTACTTGAATATTTTTTATTTATTTTTCATGCCTGATTGGACAGACTTCCAATACTATGTTGAATTAGAGTGGTGAGAGATGGCTTTCTTGTCTTGCACCAGTTTTCAAAGGGAATGCTTCCAACTTTTGCCCATTCAATATGATATTGCCTGTGGGTTTGTCATAAATAGCTCTAACTATTGTGAAATATGATTCATCAATATCTAGTTCATTGAGAGTTTTTAACCTGAAGGGATGTTGAATTTTATCAAAGGCCTTTTCTGCATCTATTGAGATCATCATGTGGTTTTTGTCTTTGGTTTTGTTTATGTGATGAATTACATTTGTTGATGTTCATATGTTGAACCAGCCTTACATCCAAGGGTTGAAGCTAACTTGATAGTGGTGAATAAGTTTTTTGATGAGTTGCTGGATTCAGTTTGCCAGTATTTTATTGAGGATTTTTGCATCGATGTGCATCAGAGACATTGGCCTGATGCTTTCTGTTTTTGTTGTGTCTCTTCCTAGTTTTGGTATCAGGATAATGCTGGCTTCACAAAATGAGCTAGGAATGAGTCCTTCCTTTTCAACGTTTGGAATAGTTTCAGAAGGAATGGTACCAGCTCCTTTTTGTCTTTCTGTTATAATTCAGCTGTGAATTTGTCTGGTTCTGGGCTTGTTTTCGTTGGTAGGCTATTATTTACTGTCTCAATTTCAGAACTTGTTATTGGTCTATTTGGGGATTCAACTTCTTTCTGGTTTAGTCTTGGGAGGGTGTATGTGTCTATGAATATATCCATTTCTTTCAGATTTTCTAATTAATTTGTGTAGAGGTATTTGTTTGCAGTATTTTCTGATGGTAGTTTGTGTTTCTGTGGAATCAGTGGTAATATCTCCTTTATCATTTTTCATTGTGTTTATTTAATTCCTCTCCCTTTTCTTTTTTATTAGTCTAGCTAGTGGTCTATCTATTTTATTTTTCAATAAAAAACAGCCCCTGAATATACTGATGGTTTGAAGAGCTTTTAGTGTCTCTATCTCCTTCAATTCTTCTCTGATCTTAGTTATTTCTTTCTTGTAGTCTACTGGCTTTTGGATTAGTTTGCTCTTGCTTCTCGAGCTCTTTTCATTGTGATGTTAGTGTGTTGGTTTAAGATCTGTGAAGCTTTCTGATGTGGGCATTTAGTGCTATACATCTCCCTCTTAATGCTGTTTTAGCTGTGTCCCAGACATTCTAGTACTTTGTCTCTGTTCTCATTGGTTTCAAAGAACTTCTTGATTTCTGCCTTAATTTCATTATTTACCCAGGAGTCATTCAGCAGCAGGTTGTTCAATTTCCATGTAATTTTATGGTTTTGAGTGAGTTTCTTGATCCTGAGCTCTAATTTGATTGCACTGTGGTGTATGAGACTGTTTGTTATGATTTTTGTTCTTTTGTATTTGCTGAGGAGTGTTTTACTTCCAATTATGTGGTTGATTTGAGAATAAGTGCCATGCAGCACTGAGAAGAATGTACATTCTATTTATTTGGCATGGAGAGTTCTGTAGATGTCTACTAGGTCCACTTGATCCAGAGCTGAGTTCAATTCCTGAATATCCTTGTTAATTTTCTGTCTCATTGATCTATCTAATACTGACAGTGAGGTACTGAAGTCTCCCACTAGTACTGTGTGAGAGACTAAGTCTCTTTGTAAGCACCTAAGAATTTGTTTAATAAATCTGGGTGCTCTTGTATTGGGTGTATATATATTTAGAATAGTTAGCTCTTCTTGTTGAATTATTCACTTTGTCATTATGTAAAGCCCTTCTTTATCTTTTTTGATCTTTTTTAGCTTAAAGTCTGTTTTGTCAGAGACTAGAATTGCAACACCTGCCTTTTTTTTTTTTGCTTTCCATTTGCATGGTAAATTTTTCTCCATGCCCTTATTTTGAGCCTATGTGTGTCTTTGTACATGAGCTGGATCTCCTGAATACCTCACAGGATACATCTTGACTCGATTTAATTCACCAATCTCTGTCTTTTAATTGAGGCATTTAGCCCATTTACATTTAAAGTTAGTATTGTTATATGTGAATCTGATGCTATCATTATGCTATTTGGTTATTTTGCACACTAGTTGATGCAGTTTCTTCATAATGTCATTGGTCTTTATTTTTGCTGGTTTTTTGCAGTGGCTAGTAATGGCTCCCCCTCCCCACCCCATATTTAGTGCTCTTTCAGGAGCTTTTGCAGGGCAGACCTGATAGTAACGAAATCCCTCAGCATTTGCTTGTTGGGAAAGAATTGTATTTATCCCCTACTTATGATGCTTAGTTTGGCTGGATATGAAATTCTGGGTTGAAAATTCTTTTCTTTAAGAATGTTAAATATTGGCCCTCAATCTCTTCTGGCTTGTAGAGTTTCTGCTGAGAGGTCCACTGTTAGTCTGATGAGTTTCCCTTTTTAGGTGACCTGGCCTTTCTCTCTGGCTGCCCTTAACATTTTTTCCTTCATTTCAACCTTGAAGAATCTGATGATTACGTGTCTGGGGGTTAATCTTCTTTTGGAATATCTTAATGGTGTTCTCTGTATTTCCTGAATTTGCATGTTGGCCTGACTTCCTAGGTTGGGGAAGTTCTTCTGGATAATATCCTGAAGTGTGTTTTCCAGCTTGTTTCCATTTTCTCATCTCCTTTTGGTACTGCAATCAATCATAGGCTTGGTCTTTTTATTAAGTCCCATATTTCTTGGAGGCTTTGTTCATTGCTTTTTGGTTTTGTTTTCTTTTCTAGTCTTGTCTGAATTCCTTATTTCAGAAGGTGGTCTCCAAACTCTGATATCTTTTCTTCCACTTGGTCAATTTGTCTATTGATACTTGTGTATGCTTCACAAAATTCTCGTGCTGCATTTTTCAGATCCATCAGGTCATTTATGTTTCTCTCTAAACTGGTTATTCTAGTTACCAATTCCTCTAACCTTTTTTATCAAGGTTCTTAGCTTCTTTGCATTGGGTTAGAACATGCTCCTTTAGCTTAGTGTAGTTTTTTATTACACATCTTCTGAAGTCTACTTCTCTCAGTTCTTCCATCTGATCCTCTGTCTTGTTCTGTGCCATTGATGAAAAGAGATTGCAATCATTTGGCGAAGAGGCACTCTGGCCTTTTGAGTTGTCAGCATTTTTTCATTGATTCTTTCACATCTTCATGAGTTTGTCAGTTTCAGACTTTGAGGCTGCTGACCTTTGGATGGGGTTTTTGTGGAGGCTTTTTTGTTGTTTTTGATGCTGTTGTAGTTGGTTTCTACTTGTTTGATTTTCTTTCAATGGTCAGGTCCTTCTTCTGTAGGGCTGCTTCTGTTTGCTGCAGATTCACTTTAGGCCTTACTCATGTCATTTGCTCCTGCACCTGGAGATGCCGCTCAAAGAGGCTGAAGAAGAGTAAAGATACGTGCCTGCTCCTTCTTCTGGAATCTCTGACCTTGAGGGACACCAACCTGATGCCTGTAGGATCACTCTTGTATAAAATATCTGACAACCTATGTTGGAAGGTCTCACCCAGTTCGATCCTTGGTTAACAAAGGACCCAGTTATCTAAGTACTTTGTCCCTTGGTGGTGGGGGTGTGCCTTGCTGGGGAGAAACCCACTCATCTGAGCTGCCCAGATTCCTCAGAACTACCAGGAAGAAAGACTCAATCTGCTGGTCCACAGAGACTATGGCTGCCCGTCCCCCTAGTCTAGGGGCTCAAGCCCAGGGAGATCCAGGTTCTGTTCCTGATCCTCTAGCTGGAGTTACTGGAATTTTTGCAAGGAAGCTCCATCCAATGAGGAAAGATGGGTCAGGGTAAGGCCTGAAGAGGCACTCTGGCTGCAGATTGCCACAGCTGATGTGTTGACCTGTGAGGTGCAAGTCTTGGAATCAAGCAGTCCAGACTCCCTGGCTTCAACAGGGGAAAAGCACAGCCTGGAGGAATATGTGCTACACTTTTTCTGCCCAGAGAGCTTAGCACATTAGGTAGTTGTGAGTCCCAGTGCTGTCCGTTGTCCCTCCCACAAGGAGCTCAAATGGCTGAGACAGCAGGCAGCTGCAGGTATGGTGTTGGTCACCACTCCCCCTGGGAGTTTGGTAGGCTTAAGCAGATTCCAGCTGAGAAGCTGTTAAGGGTCTTCATGGTCCAGGGTTGGGACACTAAGCCCTGGTGGTGTGGGTTCACTAGTGGGATCATCTGATCCATGGGTTGCACAGTTCCCTGGAAAAAGCACAGTTTCCCCAGCTGTGTAGCATGCTCATTCACCACCTCCCTTGGCCTGGGGAGAGGGATTCCCTGCCCCAAGTGGGCCACTGCACCATACTGTTCCTCCTTCTCTCTGTGAGTCACGCCAGCCTCCTAGTCAGTTCTGTTGAAGAGAACCGGGATATTTTGGTTGCCAGTGAAACATTCACATGCTTATTATGGTTTTTTTCACTGGGAGCCTCTGAGTGCTGCTGTTTCTAGTCGGCAATATTGGCCCCGCCCCCTATTGTAAGTTTCTTGAGGCCTCTTGGCCATGTTTCCTGTTCAGCCTATGGGACTGAGTCAATGAAACCTCTTTTTTTTTTTTTTTTCCCCATAAATTACCCAGTCTCAGCTCGCTCTTTATAGCAGTATGAGAAAGGGCTAATACAGCTAATTGGCACCAAAAAAGTGAGGCATTGTTATAAAGATACCTGAAAATGTAGAAGCCACTTCAGAATTCAGTAATGGACAGAGATTTAAACAGTTTGGAGGGATCAGAGGAAGACAAGAAGATGAGGGAAAGTTTAGAACTTCCTAAAATCTTGATGAATGATTGTGACCAAAATGCTGATAGTGATATGGACAGTGAACTCCAGGTTGAGGTGGTCTCACATGGACATGAGAAACTTACTGGAAATTGGAGTAAATGTCATTCTTGCTATGCTTTAGCAAAGATATTGGTGACATTGTGCTCCTGCTCTAGAGACTAGAGATCTGTGAATTTTTAACTTGATAGAGATGATTTAGGGTTTCTGGCAGAAGAATTTTCGAAGCATCAAAGCATTGAAGACATAGCCCAGCTGCCTCTAAAAGGCTATGCTCATTTGCATAAACAAAGAAATGACCTGAAACTAGAACTTATATTTAAAAGAGAAGCAGAGGATAAAAATTTAGAAAATTTGCAGCCCAACTATGTGGCAGAAAAGAAATATCTATTTTCTGAGAAGGAATTCAAGGCTGCAGAAATTTGCATTAGTAAAGAAGAGCTGAATTTTAATAGCCAAGATAATGGGGAAAATTCCTCTGGAGCATTTTAGAGACCTTCATGGCAGCCCCTCCCAAAACAGGCCTGGAGGCCTACGAGGGAAAAATGGTTTTGTGGGCCAGGCCCAGGGTCTCCCTGCTCTATGCAGCCTTGGGACTTGGTGCCCAGTGTTTCAGCCTCTTCAGATCCAGCCATGGCTAAAAAGGGCCAAGGTACAGCTTGGGCCATTGCTTCAGAGGGTAAATCCCCAAGCCTTAAGAGCTTCCACATGATGTTGAGCCTGTGGGCGTGTAGAAGGCAAGAGCTGAAGTTTGTGACCCTCTGCCTAGATTCCAGAGGATGTATGGAAATGTGTAAATGTCCAGGCAGAAGTCTGCTGCAGGGTTGGAGCCCTCATGAAAAATCTCTACAAGAGCACTGTGGAGGGGTAATAGGGGGTTGGAGCCCCCACATAGAATCCCCACTGGGAACTGCCCAGTGGAGCTGAGAGAAGAAGTCCACTACTTTCCAGACACCAGAATAGTAAATCAATTGACAGCTTGCACTGTGCACCTGGAAAAACCATAGGCACTCAGCATGATCCTGTGAAAACAGCCATAGGGGCTGTACCCTGAAAAACCACAGGAATGGAGCTGCCCATGGCCTTGGGAGCCCATCCCTTTTATCAGTGTGGTCTGGGTGTGAGACATGGAGTCAAAGGACATCATTTTGGAGCTTTTAGGTTTAATGGCTGCCCTGACGGGTTTCAGACTTGCATGGGGCCTGTATCTACTTTGTTTTGGCCAATTTCTCCCTCTTGGAATGGATGTATTTACTCAATGTCTGTAATTTCATTGTATCTAGGAGATAACTAACTTGTTTTTTATTCTACAGGCTCATAGGTGAAAGAGACTTGCTTTGTCTCAGATGAGACTTTGAAAGTAGACTTTGGGTTAATGCTGAAATTAGTTAAGACTTTGGGGGACTGTTTGGAAGGCATGATTGGTTTTGAAATGTGAGACAAACATGAGATTTGGGAGGTGGAATGATACTGTTTGGCTCTTGTTTTCCCACCCAAATATCATGTTGAATGGTAATTCTCAATGTTGAGGGAAGAACCTAGTGGGAAGTGATTGGATCATGGGGGTCGATTTCCCCCTGGCTGTTCTCATCATAGTGAGTGAGTTCCATAATACCTGGTTATTTAAAAGTATATAGCACTTCCCTCTTTGCTCTCTCTGCTGCTTCACCATAGTAAGGCATGCTTGCTTCTCCTTTTGCCATGCTATAAGTTTCCTGAGGCTTCCCAGCCATTCTTCCTGTACAGCCTGCAGAACTGAAAGTCAATTAAATCTCTCTTTTTCCATAAATTACTCAGTCTCAGCTACTTCTTTATAGTGGTATGAGAATAAACTAATTCAGTGGGATAGAAAATAAATACATCTGGTAACTATGGAGAATCAGTAGCCTTGGGGTATGGATAGAACTCAATTAATGTTGTTAGAGAAAAGTAGTAAAAACACTAGACAAATCTAATCAATGGCTATGGAGTTAGGGTAATAAGGAGTGCAATTTTTATTTTAGTAGTCTACAGAAATGTAGATGATAAAAATAGCTTGGGAGAAAATACATAAGCCAATAGTTTCACTAGTAAGATTTGAAGTTAGATACTCCCTCAATTTTCAGTTCTGTTTAGTAACTGATGGGTCCTAAGCATGTGGCAAATTTGCAAAATCAGTTTTCTTATTTGTGAAATGTAGTAAGTTTCAGTAGTTTCATTGGATTGTTGTGGACATCAAATGAGATACTATATGGAAAGCATCCAAGTGTGGTCTGGTACAAAGTTGATCTCAATAAATATTTATTTCTACCTCCAACCCAACTCTCTTTGTCCATCAATTACTACAGCAATGAAATCCAACTAAATTCCTTGTGTAATAGAGAAGGTTAAATGCCTTTCTATGAAATTTAAGTACATAGAGGAAAGGAAGTAGAGCATAGAATTTAACAACATGATTGTTGAAGATAAATAGAAACAGTTGAGTTTTATCTCATCTGAAATTAGGATAATACTAATATTTACTTTATGGGAAGACTATACAGATTAGATAATAAAAGTTACTTAACACATAGTTTATAATAGTGATGGCAGTTAGTTGATGAAGGATGACAATATAAACCATGATAATAGCATGAATATGTTAATTTCCCTGAAAAGAGAATAGTACAAAATTCTCTGGAAAAGAAGAATCCATTTGACAAGTCATCTACAGTCTTGCTAATTCATTCTAAATACAGAGTTAGTTTCTACAATATATAATAGGGTGTGAATGTTTTGTAGTTCTCAAGTATAGCCCTTTTGCAAGAAGAACTCTCTCTCCTCTCATGCCTTCTGTCGGTGGTTTGCCTACCCACACTGATTATACCTACACAAGAAAGACAATAGTGGAGTTCCTTATTCTCAGGGTCAAAATCAACTGTTCAAGTTGTCTTTGTGGCTTCTTTGGATAGCAGAGTCAGGATGCTTATAAATATGCCTCTAAAATCTAACCAGATTGAAATATTTCTACGTGAAACAAAGACTGAACCAGGATCCAAAATCTGAACTTAATTAAGATTGGTTATTTTATATAAATTTGATGTACTCATGAAAACATAGTGAAATAGACTTTCTATGCATTTACATTAAACTCATTTAATTATGTATTCATGTTTGCCTCATTTCAAGCACTGAGTCCTCCTTGCTATAATTTTTCTGCTAAGTTGTTGAGGCTTTTAAGGACAGTTGTGTGTTCCGGTCCTTTATTTTATGCCCACTTGTGTGTGCTTCAGGTGGTTTGTAACTCCTAAATTTGACTCAATGTTCTCTTCTTTTGCTAGAACATTGCTGCTCTAATTATAAATCCTGATAGAACATTCCTTTTCCTCCAGGTTTCTTTTAGTACTGCTATCTCTTTCTCTATTTTTCTCCTTCTTTTAAAGCCATTCTTGTCCTCTTGTCTTTGCATCCTCATATGACACAGCACTCATTGTCTACTATGTAATTTCTGCTTTGTACAGGCTGCACCAATGTACTATTTACTGAACAAGTACTTATTAAACACCTACCACATGCCAGATACATATACTGGAAATATGTTTTTTTTTCTATTCTGTGGATCCTTTTTAAACTAGCTTTTTATAAGGGCAAATTCAGTTTTTCTTGGCTGCTTCTTTCCTACAGTTTCTTCCTGTCTCTTTGTGTGGTAGGAGAATTAATTTAATTTCTGATGAAAAACTAAGAAAGACACACTTAGTTTTCTAATATTAATACAATATCTCGACATGACCATCTCCATTGAAAACTGAAATATTATCACAATTTGAAATGACTAGTTTCAGGTTAGCAGGTGGATTTCAAAAATGATTGGAAAAAAAATATCATCTTATTACTTTGGTAACACTTAAGTCACTGTCTTACCTAAAATGCTTTGGGAGATTCCCTTTGCAGTATGAAGAAGTCACAACCCTCTAATGAATTACAGGTTCTTTTCTTTCTCCCTTTTATTTTTAGTTGGCACATAATAATTGCACATATTTATGAGATACCAAGTGATATTTCAGTATATAGACAGAATGTTTAATGATGAAATAAGGGTAATTAGCATGTCCATCACCTCAAAGACTTATTATTTCTTTGTGTTCAATGTCTTCTCTTCTAACCTTTTGAAAACATACACTAAATTATTGTTAATTGTATTTACTCTATAGTGTTACTGAACACTAGAACTTATTCCTCTCACCTAGCTAGAACTTTGCACCTGTTAACCAATCACTCCCTATCTTCCCTTTCCCCTATACTTCCCAGCTTTTAATGACACGCTTACACTGTCTACTACTGGTGAAAGAAATTGAACACACAAAAAATGAAAATATATTTCATGCAAATGGATTGAAATAATTAACTTTGTTAAAATGACAATGCTACCCAAAGCAATCTACATATGCAATGCAATGCCTATCAACACACCAATGATATTATTCACAGAATAGAAAAAACAATCCTAGAATTGAATGAAACCATACAAAGTCAAAGCAATACTGAGCAAAAAGAACAAAGGTGAAGACATCACACTACCACTTGACTTCAAAATATACTACAAAGCTATGGTAACCAAAACAGCATGGTATTGGTATAAAAAGAGACACATAGAACAATGGAATAGAATAGAGAACATGGAAATAAGTCCATGTATTTATAGCCAACTGATTTTCGACAAATGTGACAAGAACATTCACTGGGGAAAGAATACACTGTTCAATAATTGGTGTTGGCTGCATGTTTTCACTCATAAGTGGGAGTTGAACAATGAGAACACATGAACACAGGGAGGGAAACATCACAGATCAGGGCCTGTCGGGGATTGGGGGGCAAGGGGAGGGAGAGCATTAGGACAAATACCTAATGCATACGAGGCTTAAAACCTAGATGACTGGTTGATAGGTGCAGGAAAAAAACATGGCATATGTAATAAACCTGCACATTCTGCACATGTATCCCAGAACCTAAAGTAAAATAAAACTTGTTAAAAATGATGTTGGGAAAATTGAATATCCATATGCAGAAGAATAAAATAGGAGCCCTATCTCTTACCACATACAAAAACCAACAGAAAATGGATTAAAGACTTAAATGTAAAACCCCAAACTGTAAAACTACTAGAAGCAAATAAAGGGAAAATGCTTTAGGACATTGTTTTAGGCAAAGATTTAATGGGTAAGACCTTAAAAGCACAGGTAATGACAACAAAAAATAGACAAATGGACCATGTTAAACCAAAAATCTCCTGTACAGCAAAGGAAATCATCAACAGAATGAACAGACAGCTGGTAAAATTAGAAAAAAAATTTGCAAATTATATCTCCAACATGGTACTAATATCCAGAATATACAGGGAACTCAACAGAAAAAGAAAATTCAGATTAAACAGTGCTCAAAATGTCTCAATAGACATATCTTAAAAAAATATATACAAATGGCCAAAAACCATATGAAAAAATGCTGAACATCACTAATCATCAGAGAAATGCAAATCAAATCCACATTGAGAGGCCATCTCACCCCAGTTAGAGTGGCTATTATCAAAAAGACAAAAAGCAACAAATGCTGGCTAGAATGCAGACAAAAGGGAAACCTTATACGTTGTTGATGGGACTATAAATTAACACAACCATTATGAAAACAATAAGGAGGTTCCTTAAAAACTTAAAACTAGAAATACCATATGATTCAGCAATTCTACTACTGGGTATTTATTCAAAGGAAACAAACTCAGTATATCAAAGAGATACTTGCATACCCCCCACTGCCATATTAATTGCAGCTGTATTTACAGTAACCATGATATGGAATGAAACTAAATGTCACCAGATAAATAGATAAAGAAAATGTGATATATACGCACAATGGAATTCTGTTCAGCCATAAAAAGAATGATACCCTGTAATTTGTGGCAACATAAATGAGCCTGGGGTACACCATGGTAAGTGAAATAAGCCAGGCTTATTTCAGGCTTATTCAAAAAACAAATATGGCATATTCTCACTATAGCAAAAAAAAAAAAAAAAAGCATGCTTCTTTTTGATGTGTTTTCTAATAACTTTTCAGCTTCATCTATCAAATAACTTTCCCCTTACCTTTTCTATATTCAAATACTGAGTTACTCTTAATTCTAAGGTGTCTCTTCTTGCTCACTTCATGTCCATTGTACTTGCTATTTGTATGCTTGAAGCACTTTCTCACTCTTCTGACTTTGTCAGTGTAACTTCTTTTCCTTTAATCTCAAGATGAGACTTTCTCTAGGAAGCCTTTCCTGAGCAGTTGTCCTGTGTTCCCACAATATCTTATGTGACACCCATTCTGGTACATAGTGCGTATTTGAAACATTTATTTAATGAATGAGGTAGATTGTAACATTAGTTAAAATGAATGCATATTGTCTTGCTTTAACATGGAAATACTAATGATTATTTCAAATAATCTTACAGTTTCTGAAACTAAAAACTATTAGCAAATTCCTCTCTATACTTCTCTGTTGAATGATACAACTGACAGTTTGTTTTCCCCAACTGGTTTTTCATATTAAGTTGGTTCAATATTTGCTTATTCACATTACATAATTTCACTCTGACTTAGATTCTTAATGGCAAGAAATCTTTATTTGCTAACAATGCACTAAGCCTGATAAACCATTTAATTATTTTATTTCATTTTAAATAGAGATCAGGACCTGCTTATTTTCCATTATTTTATAGAGTATTTGAGACAAAGATAATGTGGGCATCTAATTGCTCTTTGATGGTGGATATTAACCATGTAACTGATATTCAGCATTGTTATCATTGAATACTCTCCATTTATTAAGCTTGCAGATGTACGAGGTCAGTGAAGGTAATATCCAAAGATGGTTAACTGTAGAATCTTTACTGCATGTTAAATGCCATGAAATAAGACAAGTATTAGTTCTCTTATTAATTTTTCTACTTGGTGTTTTTATTTTTAATTAAAGAGAGAAGAACCTATGCAGCCCTTCCTTCTATTTTTATTCATCTTTAGAGTGATCACTAAATTTAAGTATGTGGCTCTTGGAAAGAGACCAGTAATTTAGGTTTCACATATTTTTAAGTTGGGTCAGATTTTTATATATTTAAAAATACAAATTATTAGTCATAGATTTGTTTTTCTGCACAAGTATGGAATGCTATTCTTTCACTTTATGGTTAAGACCTCCTTTTCCTATCTGCTATGTGGATTTGAGAGTATGCTAAGAACAGCAAGGAGCCACTCTGAGAAATTGACCACATCTCATGTATTTAATGCTTTAAAATGTACAAAGCCCTTTCTCATGAATTTTTTTAGTTCTGTATTTTATCTTCATGAAAGATATTGAACAGCTATTTTTGCCACACTAACTGTAAACTTCTGGGAGCAGGGGCATGTCACCATACCTTTACATTCTTCTCACCTAGTATAGCTCCTGGCGAATAGTCGATGCACAATACATTTTTTAAAAAGTGAATAAATAAGCAAATGGTGGCACAAAATAGTAAAGTGATTAGTGAAAAGCCACAATTTGAGTAAATGGCAGAGATAGAAATTGGATTTTCTGACTTCTAAACTATTTTCAACCTGGGAAAACAATAATCAGTAGCAAAGGGCTAGAAAATGAGGTGGCAGAGCTTTCTTTATGTAAAAAAAGTTGCTTTACGTGCAGTGAAGGTCCTGTGGGTGTGGAGAGGGCTAGTGTGGTGTAAAAGCTATATAACTGAAAGGCGCGCAAGTTAGAACAAAGAAGAGTCTGAGGATTGTGCTGGGAGTATAGAACTAATTTACCCTCAGCAGACAGGCTAGTTCAGTTAGCAGAAATTACTTGATGCAGAATCTATTTTGAAGACTTTCAGTAAAATCAGAATCTTTACATCAATGTGAAATTATATTCTTTGTTGTGGTAAAATGAACATAATATAAAATGTACCAGTATAGCCACGTGATTCCTCCAAAAATTAAAAATGGAATTGTCATATAATCCACTAATTCTGCTGCTGAATATATACCCCAAGAAAGCAGGAACTTAAACAGATACTTCTACACCCGGATTCATAGCAGCACCATTCAAAATACCCAAACAATAGAAGCAACTCAAGTGTCCATAAATGGAAGTGGATAATCAAAATGTAATAAATACATACAAGAAAATATTATTCAGTCTTAAGTAGGAAAAAAATTTTGACATATGCTACACTATGGATTAATCTTGAAGACATTATGCTAAGTGATACAAGCCAGTCAAAAAAGGGCAAATACTGTATGAAGTTAATTGTAAAACACTCTAAAAAAGATGTTAGAAAACATTCTTGCATATGACCTTGTTCCTTTCATTAAAATTTTATCTTTTTCAAAACATGAAATTTACTCTTGACCCATATATTTTGTTCCAATCCCCTCTATTGTAGTGAAATAGGATAACCAAAAGCAGTTATTTGTTGTCCTAGGTTTTGCAAGCAAAAATAACTCCAGATGTGTATCTGAAATGTAGGACTATTGGGATTGTGTAAAATCTAATTCTTGCAAAAGGATATGTCCCTTTTTGAAAGTAAATATGCAATAGATTTAAACAAATCAATAAATCTCTTAAAGGAACTGAAATGAAAATGTCTGTTTTTTAGTTGTTTTTTTAATTTTGTTTGTTAATCTGTTTTAATCCTATTTATTAAGGAAAGAAAAGTTAAAGAAAAAGAAGACTAAATAAATACTGTTGAAGCATTCTTAAAATTATAAAATATTTTGAACCAAATGGTAAGAACAAAATAAGTTGGAGAAAACATTTTTAAATGGTAAATATAATACTTCTACTTTATAATATGCAAAAAAAATACAATTGTCTATAATCCAAAGCTAATTAATTCTGCAAAAATTAGTAAAAGTTATACAAGAACCTTATTTAGTAAATTTAAAAACCTGTAAGAATGAGAGCACTGAAGAAATATTTAAAATTAAAAGTAAATATCTAGCTTTCCCAGTTTCTTTAATCTTTACTTCTACTTCCTCCTTTACTCTTCCTGAAATGTTTATATATTTTACATGCATGTGCGTATATTTATTTTTTACTTTCATAACATTCATATAATATGGTACATTGTCCAAATCAAAATGTGTAGGTCTTCCTTCTTCTTTTTATTATACACATAGATTCCAGTGTTTAAATGTTTAAATCTGATATTTTTATTTATGAAAATAAATGATTTATTTTTAAGGGAGTCATTTGTTATCCTCGTATTTGTATTATTAAGAGCAAGAATAACTAATTTTTAACTTATTAACTTTTAATCATTATTTCAAAACAAAGTGAGGGGCTCAATTTTGTTTGTAATATGGAATGAAAGTTAAAGGACAATCTTTTTGATACCTTCAGTTGTTTGGAAGTTTACTTTGACCTATTGACTTTAATGATGATTTATTTTAATTATGCCTAAATTACTCTAGATTTACACAATAGCTTTTCTCACTCACACAATCTTGGCTGTCGAAATTGAATGAATTTTGAAAATCATTTTGTAGTCATAAAAATAGGTAAAAATTCAGTCTTCACAAAAATACATTTTTATTCACTCTGAATACAATACATTTTTAAAATCATGCTAGTAAAAATGTATACTACTTCCTTAAAAAAACATGAGCCTTGCATTTAATAGAAATGAGACTATATTGTAACCAATCATTTCTACATAAGATGAAACAAAGCAAATCTTGAGTATAGAAACATTTCCTTGGGTTGCTACCAAATCTAAGTAAAAAGAGCATCTCATTCTTAGTAAGAGTCATGTTTGCTTAAGAGGAAAGCATACTTAAAACATTCCAATGCTGTGAAAATTAGAAAAAGATAGACTAGTTTATTTTAGAACAAGAATATAATAACTTGTAGAAGGTGATCCTCAATGTAATCTGATTTTTATGACATTGAGAAAATGACTGCTTGCTCAGTGTGAACTACAGGAGGATAGCTGTAAGCTTTTGCAGGTTATTTGCACTATCATAATGTTCTTGGCTGATCTTCAAAGAGGTTTCCAAGCAGAGTTCAAACTTTAAACCATGAAATTATCCCTACAACCCAGATTAGAGGTTGAATCTGCATACTAAATCCCAGGTAGAAGTTAATCACAGAGTTGGTGATCACTTAAGGATCGAATGGCAGCTGTAGGTTTTTAAGTAGCTTTTCAGGACTATATAGAGAGAGGAATGCAAATATGTCTTCACATTATCCTTTATTTTATAGATTCCAGATACCTTTAAATTTTTACTATGGCTTTCTCTTTTATGGGTTTTAGCTTTAGTAAACTGACAATTTTATCCTTGAGCCAAATAGCTACCAAGTTTTGTGTTAACGAAACTGTAGGTAATGCCTGAAACTCTAGGTAATACACAAATCAAATTGGCTTTACTAAAGACACTTCTTGACTCATATAACTGGTACTCCAGAAGTAGGCCTGGTTTTAAGGTTAATTGGTACTTCAGTTCAAATATAAAGAGTCCAGATTCTTTTTGTCTTTTGATCTGCTTACCTGCAGAGTGGGTTTCATCCTAAGATTGAGTGTACTTACAGTTATTGCTGCCAGAAACATTATACTCAACTTCATTCTTGGTGTTCAGTGGGAGGAAGTGCATGGCTTCCCGATGTTACCTCTTGAGAATTAGGGGAATTGTTTCCAGGCGTCTACAGGAACCTTTTTCTCATCTCTCTTTAGCCATAATTGGGACACATGCTCATTCCTAAATGAATCAATGACAGGTGGAGTGAGTGGGAGATACATTTCTCTTTAGATCAATCAAGTTTATTTCTTGAGATTACATGAATTTTTCAAACACCATCTCAACTATTCAGAGGGTGATGTGCAGATGGATATGATGGGACTGATTCCAAGATGCACTACTTCTGGCCCTTCAATCTCCTCAACATCCATACATAGCACCCTTAATACACAGCTTGAAGAATGTTCATTTTTATACACAGTGTTCTCACCTAGCCTTTTCAAGGCTATAGTATGGGCCCTTTGGTCTTTATATAGTTGAATTTTATTTTGCTTTTAAATATATTCTGATAGTTTCAAATTCAAGCCATATGGATTATAGCCATTACATCTTACCAAGGATTGTTTTGAAGTTTGCCTTAGATTTTATTTCCATGTTTTCTAAAATTTTTAACATGTATCTACTTTCAACTGATGTAGTGCTCATCATCACTGATCATTTGGTACCCTGAGTTTCTTATTCTGGGTATAAAAACCTGAAAAATGAACCTACATCCTTCTTACATATTAAAGATGAAATTATTTGCCATTTTATCACAAAAATGTAGCACCACACTTTCATTTTTCTCAAGGGTAAAAGAAGCACAGATTAACAGAATTCACATACATTTTTCCCTGAATATCCACTATATATAGCATTTATATATATGTGGCACCATACATAGCTTTTTAAAGACCATCGTAGTGTTGGAATTACTGTATGATTACCCATTCTAATAATAAGTATAATTTCCATTAACCACACTTCTCAGGGATTCTATTGATTAAATATGCACAAACAGACATCACCATAGTTTGAGAAGCAGCTATACCTAAAAGAGAGCAATATTTTTCAAAATTTAATTTTGAGAATGAGGAAAAGAGGCCCTTCATTTAGGGATAAATACTGAAGAGTTTTCTGGTAGTAGCAAGTAGCAACCAGTAGTTCAAATGGCTCAGTTAGGAAAAGAACATGGTTCTAATCCATAGATGTCAAATGTGTGGTAACTTTCATATTAGGCAGTCAAGATTATTGGTTCTTTTTATTTTTTTGAGATTTTACTATTGGTTCTTCTTCTTTTTTTCTTTTTTCCTTTTTTCTTTCTTTTTTTGCTTCATTTTTTTGAGATTTTGAGATGGAGTTTTGCTCTCGTTGTCCAGGCTAGAGTGCAAAGGTACAATCTCAGCTCACCGCAACCTTGGCTTCCTGGATTCAAGCAATTCTCCTACCTCAAGCTCCCGAGTATGTGGGATTACAGGCATGTGCCACTATGTCTGGCTAATTTTTTTGTACTTTTAGTAGAGATGGGGTTTCTCCATGTTGATCAGGCTGGTCTTGAGCTCCTGACCTCAGGTGATCAGCCTGCCTTAGCTTCCCAAAGTGCTGGGATTACAGGCGTGAGTGACTGTGCCTGGCTGACTTTTGGTTCATTTTAAAGCATGTTCCCCCAATATAAAATTTTGATCAGTATTACATTTATATTTATTGTGTGGCTAAACATCCTGAAGATAAACATGATTACAAAGATAATATATTAGATCTAAACAGAAACATTAATATTATATTGTTAAATGAGAAAATGTAAAATATAAAATTTTCACAAAAAAAATATCCTGGTATTTTAATCTTCATAAACATAACACAATGAAATTTAAATCAAGGCTTTAAAATTTTATTACTTTATAAGTTTAAAGTTAATAATTTATTTTATGTTGTACACATTATGGTATTTTAAAAAAAACTCTTCAAAATCTTGAACAACTTTTTAAAAATCAATGAGTTGGGTATTTTTGTACCATGCATCTAGTGCCGAAATATTCAAATTCCATATCTGAAAATTTATCTTTTAATTTGGTAAGTTATTGACTAGTTTATTTAAGAATGAGCATAATCAATGATGAATCTTTTTCATAAGTGTAATTGTACCTAGTGAAAAACACTCAAATGCAGTTAACAATTTTACTCAAATAAAATACATAGAAAAACACAGATACACTTTTAAAGGGTTGCTTCCTGAGGAAGTTTAGTCTTTTATTGTTTGGGCAAATCAAGTCATGTTATAATGGTGTAGATTTAAACCTGCCTAGAAATGGAAGCCTGTATTTTGGTACTAAATGGTTTAAGTCTAATACCTAAATTATATTCTCAATGTTATGTCTAACATGCTTCTTATTGTGGGTTATTTCTCTTCTTTTTAAAAACAAATTAGCCATGAGTTATAATTATGTCTCTTAGTGTAATGAATGTAAATATGGTGTGTGGAAGAATCTGAGAGGGATGCCAGAAATTGTCTTCAAAATATCCAGGGTATAAAATTCCATATTGATTTCTGGAGCATTCCTCTTCATCTTGAAGGCCTAATTTTGTTCATATTATTGAAATACTTTCAGTTCACTTTTCAGGACCAGTTTCTAAATTTAAGACAGAAATTTCTATATCTCTCAAATTAATCTTTAATGTTTATACATGTCAAAATATGGCTTCCAAATTCAAGGAGTAAGGCTTTTTACTCTCAGATAATTCTTAAAGATTACCTCATTGTGTTCAACAATTAGAGTTTAGTGAGGATTCAGAATGAATTTGCCATTCTATCACCCTTACTATTTCAAGCTTTTTTTTTTTTTTTTTTTTTTTNCAGAGTCTTGCTCTGTCACCCGAGATGGAGTGCAGTGACGTGATCTTGGCTCACTGCAATCTTCACCTCCCAGGTTGAAGCGATTCTCCTGTCTCAGCCTCCCAAGTAGCTGGAACGACAGGTGCCCACCACCACAACTGTCTAACATTTTTGTATTTTTAGTAGAGACAGGGTTTCACCATGTTGGTCAGCCTGGTCTCAAACTTCTGACCTCAGGTAATCCACCCATCTCAGCCTCCACATGTGCTGGGATTATAGGCATAAGTCACTGCACCCAGCCTATTTCAAGTATGTTTAAGGTTGATGGTAAAACTTGTTCAACTATAACACACACACACACACACACACACACACACACGTAGAGAGAGAGCGAGAGAGAGAAAATGGTTGTGCCAAAACAAACTCTTTTTTCTTTCTTCTTTTATTAAATCTTAAGGGAAATACAAAAAATTACTTTGAACATTAATTTCAGTATGTTCAACCCTCAAGATTAGCTGTAAATCAACCAAATGTTTATATTCATTCATTCATTATACATATATTTGCTGAACAATGTATGCCAGACACAGTGCTGGGAATTACTGGTGAACAATACAGATGAAACTCCCTGTACCCTGCACTCATAGAGTTTATAATCTGGTGAGGGGAATAAACACTTAAAAAGAATACTGATGTAAGAGCTAAAAGGGAAAATAAACAAGAAGGGAGATACGTGTGTTTGTGTGTGTGTGTGTGTGTTGTTATATGTCTGAAACGTGTGCAACTCAGACTTGGCAACCAGAGAAGACCTCGCTAAGAATGTAACATTTGTGTAAACACCTGAAGAGGTGAGGGAGAGAGGCATGTGGTTATCTGTCCCTGAGGTAGTCATGCCTGAAGTGTTTGGGGGAAGAGCCAGGTGATCAGGGTTGCTGGGGCAGAGTTAAGGATATTGTGGTAGGAGATGAAGTCAGAAGGCAATTGAAGGTCAGGTTATGGAAGGCCTTAAAAGCAATGATAAAGATTTATTCAGCCTAGGAGTGACCTGACATCTGTTAAAAAACACTTTTGCTTCTCTGTCAAAAATAATCTGAAAAGAAGTAAAGATTGAAGCAGAGACAACAGTGGCAAGGTTATTGCAGTTATCCAAATGAATGAGGATGGTGGTATGGGACAAGGTAGGAGGAGGGGAGGCACTAAGAACTATTTCTAAGTATATTTTGAAAACAAAATTGTTTAATCAAATATGAGAAATAAAAATGCATGTTAGTTTCTTCTAGGTAATATTGAAACTGGGGAAGGACAAAAAATAAAAATTGATGTTTTAGGATGTAAAAGGAATGCTGGAATAAGGTTTTAGTAGATACATATCATAGTGGCTGTTGTGTCTTTAACTAGCTTGGTGATCTCAAGCAAAGTTCTTTCAAGGTCATGATTTATTGGCAAAATGGGGATGGGTGTTAAAACTGGGTCAAAAAAGTTTAACTGCCCCTTCTGGGAGGGGCAGTTAAAACTTTGTAAAGTTTTATTGGGACACAGCCATGCTCATTTATGTATTGTCTTTGGCCACTTTTGCACTACAATAGCAGAGTCAAAAAAAAGTTGCATGGAGATTGTTTAGCTCACAAAGCCTACAATATTGGGCATCTGACTCTTTACAGAAGAGGTTTGCTGACATTTAGACTATGAATTCAATGAAGCGAGGTTGTAAACGTGGGATTTTGAGTAGTTTTCTCTATGTAATATTGCAAAAGGAACAATTAAAAAAAAGAAATCTGATTTTTTTGGCTTTAGAAAAAACATGAAATGATAATAAACATCTCATTAATGACTCCTATTTTATTAAATCGGTTATTGATTTTGATGTTTGATTCCTTGTTTTCTTTCATTTAATAATTTGATAAATATTCAATGGAAAAGTATTGCAACAGAGATAGAATTTATTCAAGTAGAGCTGGCTCAACCAAGGGGAATTTTATTACTACTAAAATCAGTCTCCCAGAAAATTTGTTGACTGCGTTTTTTTAAGGATAATTTGGTGGGTAGGGAATCAGGGAGTAGGGAGGGCTGATTGATTATGTTGGAGATGAAATCATAGGGAGTCAAAGCTGTCCTCTTGTGACACTGAGTCAGTTCCTGGATGAGAACCACAAGACCCAATGAGCCAGTTTATCTGTCTGGGTGGTGCCAGCTGATCCATCAAGCATAGGGTCTGAAAAATATTTCAAGTACTGATCTTAGGTTTTAAAAAAGTGACATTATTCTAACGAGCAATTGGGAAGGTTTAGAATCTTGTGGCCTCTAGTTGCATGACTCCTAAAGCATAATTTCTAATCCGGTTGCTACTTTGTTAGTCATCTAAAGGCAGTCTGGTACCCAGGGAAAGTAGGGGTTTGTTTTGGAAGTGGGGTGTTATATCATCTTTGTTTCAAAGTTAAACAACAAACTAAGTTCCTCACAGGGTTAGTTTAGCTTACATCCATAAATGAACAAGAACAACTTGGAGATCAGAAGCAAGATGGAGTCAGGTCAGATCTCTTTCACTGTCGTGTTTTTCTCTGTTATAATTTTTGCAAAAGCAGTTTCACTACCATCATCAACAAGGTATTGTTACAGGAGAGGGGTCCTGATCCAAACCCCAAGAGAGGGTTCTTGGATCTCATACAAGAAATAATTCAGGGTGAGTTAATAGAGAAAAGTGAAAGCAAGTTTATTAAGAAAGTAAAGGAATAAAAGAATGGCTACTCCACAGACAGAGCAGCCCCAAGGGCTGTTGGTTGCCCATTTTTATGGTTATTTCTTGATGACATGCTAAACAAGAGGTGGATTATTCATGCCTCCCCTTTTTAAACCATATAGGGTAACTTCCTGATGTTTTCATGGCATTTGTAAACTGTCATGGTCCTAGTGGGAGTGTAGCAGTGAGAACGACCAGAAGTCCTTCTGATCACCATCTTGGTTTTGGTGGGTTTTAGCCAGATTCTTTACTGCATTTATCAGCAAGATCTTTATGACCTAGTGACCTGGCTTGCTGCACGGCAGCCCTTGGGGCCAAGCCACAACACAAACAAAAATTATCTCTTTCCATTATGGACAAAGTAAAATACACTTGGCAAAATATAGACATGAGCCATTCTGCTTAGCACCCAATATCAAACTGCCAAGGCTCAAACTTGCCCCCATCATCATTAATCCAGCCTCCAACCAGGAGTTTCAACATGTGGTCTCTGGGCAAAATAGGTGCACTGAGTAATAGAAAAGATAAAAAAGGCAAAGGAGAGGGAGAAAAGCATTGCCTGTAGTAGGATGGGGAAGGCAAAATGCTCAAGGAGGCCAGAGAATGACCCAACCACTGCAGCGGCTCTGAAAAGTTCAGGTGGCTACTGTCGTGAAGGGATTTTTTTTTTTTTTCCAGCAGTCCCATTAGCTGCCGAGTTTCCCCTTTTGGGGGAGGAAAAAGGTCCTTATGTCCCATGATCTTGTACATGCCTAATCCTGTCACCCATTGCTGTCAACAAAGAGTGCAAAGCAAATTAATCAGAGAATAGCAGTTAACGTCCTGTGGCGCCAAACCCAGTCTTAGCCAAGAGTGACTTTACTGAGAAGGGTCTCTAACCCCCTAAATCTTAGAAGGGATTTTAATCCCCCTAAGTTGGGCCTGTAACCCAAGGTCAGTCAAGCGTCCTTGCCTTTTATTGAGAGGAGCCTTTAAGTCTCTCTGTGTTAGGAGAGACTCTACCTCCCCTAAGTTGGGCCTCTAACCCAATGCGATCCTTTACTCAGATATATATACCCCACTTACCCAAAGTAATCCAATCAGTGCTGCAGTCTATTTCTTTTGGGTAGAGGGGTCTCCTTAGTATCGTCCCTTCAGGGTTTGCCAGAAGGATGTTACTGGACCCCACCACTTACCCAAAGTTAGCCTTTGGGTTGGGGTTTCTGTACTATAGTCCTTTTCTGGTTGCCAGAAAGATGTTACAGAAAAGGGAACCTGATGTCAGACCCCAAGAGAGGGTTCTTAGATCTCATGCGAGAAATAATGCAGATGAGTCCACAAAGTGAAAACAAATTTATTAAAATGATGGCTACTTTATAGACAGAACAGTTCCAAGGGCTGCTGGTTGCCTATTTTTGTAGTTATTTCTTGGTGATATGCTAAACAAGGGGTGGACCATTCATGCCTCACCTTTTTAGACTATATTGGGTAACTTCCTGATATTGCCATGGCATTTGTAAACTGTGATAGTGCTGGTGGGATTGTAGCAGTGAGGACAACCAGAGGTCACTCTTGTCACCTTGGTTTTGGTGGGTTTTAGCCAGCTTCTTTACTGCCATCTGTTTTATCAGCAAAGATTTTTTATGACCTGTATCTTGTGTTGACGTCCTATCTCATTCTGTGACTTAGAATGCCTTAACTGTCTGGGAATACAACCCAGTAGGTCTCAACCTTGTTTTACCCAGCTCCTATTTAAGATGGAATTGCTCTGGATCACATGCCTCTGACAGTATTCACTACCATTATCAGCATTTACTAAGCACCAACTCATTGCAAGGCACATTTTAAGAATGTCTTGGACTTATATTTCTTCAAATTCAAGACCTCCACTCATTCTAGGTGGAAGTCTTGAATTTGGAGAAATGTAAGTGCTAGGCACATTCTTAAAAACAGCTTGGTTAATTCTGTGTTACTCATGCTTTCTATATTTATATTTTCATTGATAGAAAGATATTTGTTTTAGATTTAAGATCATTGTCCTACATAAAAATAATACATTTTTATTCTAGAGGTTTTTTTTAGGATGGGTTGGCAGTTACACTTTCCACTTTGTTTGTAAATTGAGTAAGGCTAATAGATGATGTGGTTAGCCCATTTTTTCCCTAAAAGATCTTGAATGAACTATACTTGCTAAGTTTCATTTTATGCTCATCAAATTTTATTTATTTAGAGGTTAATGTTGATATGTTAAGTTTGAGAGTGCTCTCTGTAAATGGCCTTTATGGATAGTTTCACATGCAAATATAGGTTCTCTATGCATTCTGTTTTCCATCTTTTACATATATAATTTTTTGCCTACATTTTGTTAGTTTCTGAGTTCCTACTCTTCTTAAAATGATTTTTTCTGCATCACATTAACTTATTAATTTACTTAGATTTCAGAATTTTCTTTTAAAAAAGTTGTGACAGTCAGTATATTGGAGACATTAAGGATATACACACTAGACTTTCCAGTGTGAATTGTGTACTTTTTCCTTCTTAGATTTTCTCTTATTGCTTATCTGATCAAGAGAAATGGGATTCCAACCAGTCTGTGAAAATTCACATTAGTTAAAATAGTTTTTTATGTTCAACAACCTTCTATTTTGTTTACTTGTTTGGTGTTGAAAATTGTATGTATTCATTGCATCTTTATCATGGTAATTGAGTTTGTATTATCTCCTTAATAATTTAATTTTTATTAATCAGTTTTTTTTTTTCTCCATAATCAACTAACAGACTCTTACTCTCTGCTAGCTTCTGGCTGTTGTGTTTTGACACGCATTTGGATGCCAGACCAATTGTACTTCTCTTTATGGTGCTTCTTCTGTATGCCTGGAAATTTGTAAGATTTCTCAATTTACCTTAGCATTTTTATCCCTAGGTTTTACTCTTAGTGTATCCTGGAATTCAGTGAAAACTTAAACTGCAGATTGAGGTCTTCAGCTCAAATAAATATTCTTCTGTATTTGTTCAATTAATCCCTCCATTTGTTCATTTTACTTCTGGAATTTCTATTACTAGCTTTAGCTCTCTTGGATCTTTGTTCTACATCTCTTATATTTTTTGCTCATTACTTCAATTTACATTTTGTCCTTTTCTTCTTGGTATTTATATTACTTGATTTTCCATGCCACTCATTTAGATCTCAGTGGTAATTAATCTTTGATGTTGCCTGGTTTGTTTAGAAAATCATGTTTAATTATTTTTTTAAATCTATAGAATGATTATTTTATCCTGTTTTTGAATCGCTATTTTTTCCTATATTTTCCACTTTCACTTGTCTCTTTCAGCTGCTCTATTTTGCATGTTTTTTCCCCCTATAGCTAATTAGGTTATTGCATTTCAGCTCCCAAACTGTATCCATCTATACTAGAATGTGTGATGCTGAAACTGCTACTCAGCTAATTTGATTTCAGCATTGTCAGTTGCTTCCCTTTAGGCTTTGTCAATAGAGGACAAGACACAAAGACACACACACACACACACACACACACACACACACACACACACAAAGAGAGAGAGAGAGAGAGAGAGAGAGAGAGACAGAGAGAGAGAGATTGCAAGGCATGGCAAGGCAAGAGGAGTAAGAAGGTACTTAGTATTTCATATTTTAATATTTTCTGTTTCTGTCCTATGGGCTTTCTGTTACTTCCTGACAGCCTCTTTTTTCTGTATCACCCTAGCAATGCTTCTTCATGCTAGTAGCAGATGTGTTGAACCATAACAGCAGCTAAATCCTGTGTGCAGTCTTTCCAACTGTGAAAAGACCAGCTTTATCCTAATACCACAGATAACCCAGCAACAGCTAGCTGACACACCCTCCTCAGAAATCTAGGTCCCAGCCCCATGGCATCTCTTCCTCCAGCTCGGAGATGGCATCACCAGCCAAGCTGAGCCACTTCCTCAAAGGTCTAAATGTCAGTTCTGTGGGGTCTCTTCTCCAAGTTTCATTATGTCTAAACTCTTTCCGTGGTTCCCTTAGCCTTGGCAAGGGGAGGGATCTTCACTATATAGTTGCTGCCTCCATGATATCTCAAAGTTCTCTTTCTGACCTTTCAGTTACCTAAATAACATTGCTGAATTACTTTTTATCTGTAATTTTCTCTGTTAAAATAATTGCTATGACTTCTGTCTTCGAACTGGACCCTAATTGAAACACTGACTGATGATTCTGTTTGCTGGAGGTTCTTAAATGGCTATTTTCCTTTGTTAGCTCACTGGATATGAAACCTGGTTGTTGGAAGATCCAACATGGAACAAGTCCTGATGGCAGCTGAAACACTTCCTTCTGGCCTGGCAGTATATGCACAGGGAGTTTGCCAGTGCCATGGTTAGAGTACTGAGAATACTCTCTGCTCCCCAACCATCTGAGATTTTCTCAGCCCAAAAGACAGAAAAGATTGGATTTTTCCCCAGGATGTTCTGCTTTCTACTATTTGTCTAGGATCCCTCAAAAACTAGTCTCTGAGCTCTGAATCAGTCCATAGAAAAGAAAGCATCATATTAGTTATTAGTATTATCTGGAGAACTTTTCCAAAGTCAGCCTCATACCTTCTCAGCAGTCTATAGGCCCTAGCAGCAATTTGACTTAAGTGCAAATGAATTGGGAAGGGCATTCAAGTGTTCATGTTTCCAAACCCTCCTTTTTCTTTGTTATAAAATCTATCAATGTATGTTCAAAATCTATAATAGGATAGATTTTTTAGTTTTTAATATGAACATTTTAATAAAATGTCTTATTTGTACTTGGGAACTTAACTTTCAATAAGGTAGAAAGATGACTAGAATAACTAATCATGGCTATAGATGATTTTCCCTTATTTATGTGTCTCTAAATACTTTTCCCTTCTCCCAAAGAAGGCCAAAAAGGTACTTGGAAAATTGGAGGGAAAGTAATGGACAAGATAAAAACCTTTGAGGCCCAAATAAATGATGCCTCTAAATGAGCAGCTGTACCACTGATTTATTTAATAGTATTATACATAGATTACTTGCATCCATGGTCATTTTTAGGGTATATATCTTTTTTTTTTTTTTTAATTGAGTGTCTTGCTATATTGTCCAAGCTGATCTTGGACTCCTGGGCTCAAGTGATTCTTTTGCCTCAGCCTCTCGAGTAGCTGGGACTACAGATGGGCATCACTGTGCCCAACTAGAATTATTATTTTCTTGACACAATATAATTAAAAGTATTTGAGGGCAGAGACCAAATCCAACAAGAACTGATATTACAAATGCAGTAGATTATAATTAAGTTAGTGTAGTCTGAATGTTTGTGTCCCCCAGAGCCAATTCTTCTCTTATAATTCTAACCTGCAAAGTGATGGTACTAGGGTTTTGGGAGGCGATGAGATCATGAGGAAATAAGATTAATGCTCCTATAAAAGAGATTCTAGAGGGATCCAAAAGAGATTCCTTGCCACTAATGCCACATGAAGTTACAGTGGAAGAAGGCTATTTTTGAGGAAGCAGGCTCTCACTTCACACCAAATCTTCTGACCCCTTGATTTGGGATTTCCCAGCCTTCAGAACTGTGAGAAGTAAATCTCTATTATTTATAAACCATCCAGTATATGATATTGTGTTATAGCAGCCCAAATAGACTAAAACATAAATACTTGCTGGTTTTATGAACCTGAAAACCTAAATTTCAATCATTTGGTTTTTATAATAGTTCTATGTGATAATTTCTCATGCTCTCATTTTCTGGATTTGGAAACAGAGGCTTATAGAAATTAAGAGGAAATTGACCAAAGCTATCCTGCTAATGAATGGCCGAACCCTATTTCAGTCTGTCAGACTCTAAAACCTGTGCCTTTAATCATCATCTAAGTTGCCCACCTTCAGAATTATTCTTTTTACATTTCTAATCATACTGTTAAATATTCTGAAATTTTAATGAGATTTAAGACTATCTAACAATTAGAGTATTCCACTGATATCATCATGAGGAATGTAAGTATATTCTTATAAAGTCAAAGTTATCTTTTTCAGTATAGGGAGAATATTATGTTTGGTGATAATAACATTTATTACTAATATTTACCTTGTGTGTGCTATATGCTTGTCATTGCTTTAATATTCTTTTCAAATAGTAATCCTTTAGTCATTACAAGAACGAAGTGAGAAAAGCATTATTGTCATTGTCTTAATTTTCACAAATGAATAAACTAAGGAACAGAAGATTTTTTTTAAATGCCAAAAGTGCCAGAACTTGTAGGTAAAGACAGAATTAAGATTGGAAAGTCTGACTTCTGTGACCATTCTTTTAACCATTAACCTATACACCAATAGTATCTTATTTATTTCTCTAAAATCTTCCTCACTTAAATCATTTGGGTCACATGATGTTGACATTTATGGAAGAGTATATTTTCATATAAAAACGTGTTTAGTTGTTAACTACCAATGGTTTCTTTTAAAGATCATACATTCTATATCTAGATTTTATCTTCCTTTTTCAAAGGTAATAAATTATCAAATGAAAGAAAAAACTCCTAGTATTAATTAGAAGATACAATGATATAATGTACAATGATATGTTTTCCTATATTTCAAATAAACAAGTACATTATAACCTTAAAATAATTTAACAATGGTGTTTGCATTTAGAATACAACATTAAAGACATCCAAAAGTGGGAGAAGGATATGAACATACACTTTTCAAAAGAAGGCATATATTAAGCCAATAAACTATGAAAAAATGCTCATCATCACTGGTCATTAGAGAAATGCAAATCAAAACCACATTGAGATACCACCTCATGCCAGTTAGAATGGTGATCATTAAAAAATCTGGAGACAACAGATGCTGGAGAGGATGTGGAGAAATAGGAACACTTTTACACTATTGGTTGGAGTGTAAATTAGTTCAACCATTGTGGAAGACAGTGTGGCAATTCCTCAAGGATCTAGAAGTAGAAATTCCATTTGACTCAGCAATCTCATTATGGGGTATATACCCAAAGGATTATAAATGATTCTATTATAAAGACACTTGCACACATATGTTCATAGCAGCACTGTTTACAATAGCAAAGACTTGGAATCAACCCAAATGCCCATTGAAGATAGACTGGACAAGGAAAATGTGGCACATATACACCATGGAATACTATGCAGCCATCAAAAATGATGAGTTCCTGTCCTTTGTAGGGACATGGATGAATCTGGAAACCATCATTCTTAGCAAACTGACACAAGAACAGAAAATCAAACACCACGTGCTCTCACTCATAGGCGGGTGTTGAACAATGAGACCACATGGACACAGGGAGGGGAGCATCACACACTGGGATCTGTTGGTAGGGGGAAGGGAGGGACAGTAGGTGAGGTTGGGGAGGTCAGGGAGGGATAACATGGGGGATGTAGGTGACAGGGGGATGGAGGCAGCAAACCACATTTCCATGTATGTACGTATGCAACAATCCTGCATGATCTGCCCTTGTACCCAGAACCTAAAGTACAATAAAATAATAAATAAATAAAATTATTTTGATATTTCAGGCATATTATTTTGTAATTGGTTTTGAATAATGCTTAAAATTTTTCATTTATGACATAAAATGGCCATTTGTGAGATTATTATCTTAATCTTGTTGTAATCATATTTTCAGTCCACTGGATTTAGAAACTGAGGCTTATAGAGCATTCCATAATTTTTCAAAAATTATTCCTCTAGATTTTAAAGCAGAAATAATTTGAAAGAGAATGGTAGGTTAGCTCCAATATTTTATCAAAATTAGGTGGAGGAGGAAATGTAGAAACAAAATCCTAAAATTGGTGCCCTGGAAACTGCAAGGTAATCATATCTTTGCATTTAAAGACCAACGCACTGAATACTGTTGCATTGGGCTGAAATTTCCTTTATTTCTTATTTTAGATGTGATTTCTCCAAAAATATTATTTTGAAGTATATAATTAAAGTGAATTGCATGCAGCACCAAGATGGGGACCACTGCACCTTCCATTAGACCTTGGCAGGAGTAAGTAATACAAGTATCTTACTAAGGCAGCATCTTTGTTGCTTAAAATGGAACAAGAAGTAGGTGAAACTAATTTTATATGAAATTCTCTTGATAAACATTGAAAATCAATGGGTTTAAAATACTACTTTAAAATAGTAAATTGAACCTCATCACAAATAAGAATTTTGTTCTTTGAAAGACCTTGTTAAGACAATGAGAAAAAAAAAGCCACAGGCTGAAAGAAAATAGATGTCAATCAATCTGTCTGATGAGTATTTATATCCAGAATATATACAGAACTCTAAAATCTCAGTAATAACAAAACAAAAAATTGTAAAAAAAAAAAATGAGCTTAACATCTGAAAGACACTTTACCGAATAATTTATGTCAATGGCAACAACCACATGAAATAATGTTCAACTTCATTAGTCATTAGGGAAATGGAGATAAAAGCCACAATGAGAAATGATTATACATCTATGAGAATTGCTTTTTAAAATGAAAAGAGAGAAACACTTTGACATTACTAAGCGTACCTGCAAAAATGAGGAGTGTTGCATTGCTTTTTGGGATGCAAAAGTTTAAGAATTTGTCACTTTAGCAAAGAGTTTCACAGTTTCTTTTAAAGTTAAAGATTCTATTATCATACCTAGTATATTGATTTTAGTGATGATTGCATGGCTGTACGTGTTTATGAAAAATCAGGGATCTGTATGTTAAAAAGGTAAATTTTACTGTATGTAAATTATACCTCAATTTTAAAAAACAAAAAAAGAAACCTGAGTCACAATTACCCAACTCTAATGCACAGAACAATGTAAACAAATCTAATAGTCATTTTTTTAAATTATCAAAACCTATTATTCCATGGTCTTCTGTTATATAAAACTAGAAAACTAGTTTAGAAAACTAAACTAAAATCTTGATCCTTTTTAAGATTCTGGAATAAAAGCTGTTCACCTGCCTTAAATGATTATAAAATATTAATAAATATTAAATTAACTTCTGATTGAACATAACTTTTTCAGAATAACAACTATTTCCAAAGGTTTACCTTTAAAGATAAAAGTGTCCCTTGACTAGAATTACTTACAGTGATGTTAGATGACTCCCAGTTGAAATCCTTTTTAGCAACCTATAATCTTGTACTAATATGAAAGTGACCCTCTATACTCTTTCAAAATTTATATTTTTTCCTTTTATCAAAGCCTGAATTCCTAGGTTTACAGACAGCCCTAGTAATAATTATTTTACACTGCTCATGTGCTAACTCTCCTGCTAACATTTTCTAATTTGCTATGCATTAACTGTTCATAGTAATTACATTTTCTAGGTTCAAATTCAATTTTCCTCAAAAAACAAAGAAACAGAAAAATTCTTAACTGCAGTTTTTCCAGATTTCACACTCCGCGTATACAATTTCAGATTGTTTCAACTGACTCTTGGGCTCCCAGTAAGTCTACTATCCTGTAGAACCTTCACATATAAAGGTAATTTACGCCTTGTCAAAGGGCAGAGGTGAGACGATAGATTTTACTAAATTGGGGGACAGCATATCTAAACTTTAATCTAGATTTTCATACATGAATATTTTAATCACTAGCTAATACTATCATTTGAATTCCCCAATAATCTTATCATATTAACTAACATAGTGGAAAGCTCAAGAAATAGAAATAAAAAGTCCCTCACTATGTTTTAAAAGAAAAGAGATCATACATATGAGCCAAAAATTTCCCCATAAATCATCAGATTTTAGCCATAATAAAGACTGTATAAGTTTGAAAATTGATTTATTTACATCAACTGCTTTGCTTAAAGTTTAGATGTTCACGAGAAACTCCTACCACAGTCATAGGCTTATCTCACCACATTAAGAAAATTTAATGACTATTTAAATATTGTATTTATATAAAAAACAGAGGAAGAGGAAGCTTGCTTGACGTGAACACTGTCTACATATGACCAAAGATATTTGGCTTATCTAGTTTTACTGGCGACTCCATTTTCTGGAAGATAGTGTATTGAAAGGGGAACCTAGATTTCAGAAATCAGTCTGTTTTAATTAGGGTTAAAGCACTGTAGAATGTAATAAGAGGCTTCTCTTTTATAACCATTATGATGTCAGCGCAAATTTGAAAATGAAGAGCTGCTCCTGAAGAGAGTTGTCCAGACTGAGTCAAAAGTTTGAAAGAGAGATGACTAATAAAATAGTTCTGTTACAGACTCAAAGGGTGAGAGAAAATTAGATTAGGGTCTGGGTGGCTTCTGGCAGTACAGCGTTATCTCTGACTGAGGGATGGGCCAACTCTATTGCAGCAAGGAGTAAGTAGAAAAGTCAGTCAGGTGAGAGGGCTGTGCAAAACAGAATTCTGCAAGAGTTCACAAGATTGACAGAGCAATGAGATTTGATATTTACCTGTAAAATATCTTCTGGGAAACAGTCTGCAGACTGATAGGTTTTAGTAGCTGAGCATGTCTTGAAGACCCCACATGGAACAGACTCTGATGATTCAATCCAAACAAAAGAAACTTTAAGTTCTTGATGCCAAAAAGTCTGCCCAGAGTAAAAGGCAGTGACATTTCTGTTTGGTGACGCCATTATAATACGGGAATTATTAATTTTTGTTCGAATTTTTAGATCATGCATATTTTAATGTAAAACCAAAAATCTATTATAGCCTGGATCCCATTATAATAGCAAAAATTTCTACTATAGAAAGATTACCCATAAGGGATATAATTATAATAATATTTTATGATCCAGACATTTTCTTTCCTCCAAAACCTTAGGTCATTATACAATCTTCCTCAGATTCAGCTCTCTAATTCTTAAGGTGAGAAAAATCAGTAGTACCTACTTAATAATAGTATCAATATATGTGAATCGCTTAAAACAATACCTGGTACATGGTAAACAGTAATGAGTAGCTGTTTTATTGGTATTACTCACCTTCAACCAATTTTCTTATTTGAGCCATCATGTGATTATGGGCATTACCTATTTTCCACAACATTTTTAAAAAGTTTGTCAAATAGATGAAGAATCCTTGTCTATTTTATTCATAGTACGAGATTTGAATAATTAAACCAAGCATTATATGACTGCAAATTGATCCATGTATTCATAGTTGTTCTAGGGAACAAGTAACAGATTCTGACAAATCTGCAAATAGCCAGGTTTTAGTTAAGGCCAGGATAAGGAAGGATTATTCAGCTAAACTTCTGAAGATATAAGACATGTTTGGTGATTGTAGAACAGAGATTCCAGAAAGCTTGCATTAGCTTTGCTTTGGCAGTCTTGCCAGACTTAGTACCTATTCTTTTCGGTTTTTTAAAATCATTTTTATTCTAGGAAAAAAATTCATACACTTTGAAGAATTATGGAAATGTAAGCTCTGTATTTTTATTAAGGGATATAATCAATAATTTACACATAAGTTTCTAACTTACTAGGACTAACTCAGAAATTACAAAGAAATACGTTCCTCCTCTGCTCCTAATTATGAGATCCTATATATCAGAAATTCTTCAATTTTTTTCTCTTTTCTAGAATAATGTGCTTAAGTTAATTTTGAAGTGGTCAGATTGTCTTAAACAAAAGCTATCATACAGTGGATTATTCATCTGACAACTCTTCATCTTTATTCCTTTAGTCTATGATGATAATAACATCAATATTAGTGCTAAGAATGGGCACTTATTAAATCCTTACTTTATGCCAAAAATTAGTCTGCACATTAATCAGCTAATCCCTATTATAACACTCAGAGGCAAGTTACAGCTATCATTCCCATTTTGTATATAAGAAAGCTTAGAGTTTAAACAATTTACTCACTATCATAAGAATGATCATTTGAACATAGGCAGTCAAACTTCAGATAAGAAACTTATTCTAATTTGTTTTTCTGGACAACATGCATTCATTTGGAAACTCTATACACTCATAACAATATTTCCATTTACCTTGGACTTCAATATTTGCTTAATCAATGTTTTTCTGTCATTTCCAGACTGAGTGTTCTTTTCATAGTTAGAAAAGTTAGAAGCAAAATAACAGAGCTGAGCATTTTCTCTGTTAGGACTTTCTGCCTCAACCTGAGTCCGTGATTTTAGCCACTTCTTCCAAAATATCCATTATTCTCATTTTATTATTAACCCTGGACCAATTCATATTTCCTCAGTTTCTGAGATCTGGGGGAAAAAAAATCAGTAATGATGTGGACCTGGGTCACTAAATATATAAGATTTAAAACTTTAGTTGTTTTTATGGGTAGTTATTTCCTTTCTGCATACAATACTGTGACTAAAGTCTTTAAGTATCTATTCAAGTCCAACATTCACATCTCCTTATTTGTCCCTTCTTCCAAGGAAGAAGACCTTGCTTTCTGTGTCAGAGTGAAACGAGAGCAGAATATGGTGAATTGTCACCAAATGACATCATTTCTCAGCCAGCATGTCCTTTTCTTCTGTGCACACAAGGGATGTTAGTGTACGATATATAGATCCCAGAATAGTTATTGAGTAAATTTTTAGATTATTTTTACATTCAATTAGTTTTAGATTCTAGAACAATACAATTATTAAAAGCACAAACTCTAAAGCTGGACTGCTTGGGTTCAAATAGGGATACAATACTTGCTAGCTGTTTGGTCATGAATGAATAGGTTTTTGTTTAACCAAAACCTATTGTTTTGCAACTCAGATTCAACATCTGCAAAACTAGGATAATAATTGTACTAATCATATTGGGTTATTACAGGTTGAGCATAGCTTATCCCAAAATCGAAAACTTGGCATGCTTTAAGATCCAAATCTTTGAGCGCTAACATGATGCCACAAGTGGAAAATTCCACACAAAAGTACTTAACACAAACTGTGTTTCATGCACAAAATCATTAAAAATATTTTATAAAATAACCTTCAGGATGTGTATAAAGTATATATGAAACATAAATGAATTGTGTTTACATTAGGGTCCCATTCCCAAGATATCTCATAATGTATATGCAAATATTCCAAAATCTGAAAATATCTGAAATCGGAAACGCTTCTGGCCCCAAGATTTTCAGATACTCAACCTGTATAAGGACTAAGTGAGTAAATAAGTGCAGACTGCTTGGAACAGCACCCATCACATAATAAGTAAAGTGGTAATTGTTATTTTAAGTATTTGTCTTTCAAAAATCAATATTGAGTTTCTTCTTTTCTATGCAGTTGTCTGTTTCCCCATGTGGAGTTGTTACTCCTCTGCATCTGTAATTCCATAGTTCCTTGCATTTTGGTTTTATTATAGTACTTACTACCTTAGAGTATATCCAACACTGGAGTACAGTAAACATCTTAAGGGCAGAAATTGTATCTTATCTTTGTACATAGACCACTCAGCTTGGGGACCCAAAATATTATTGAGTGAACTAATTAAAATGAAATTATAAAACTAGTTCTCATTTATAACTGGAAAGTAAATATAATATTATTAATGTGGAGTAATCTAACTCTTCTTGATATTTAGTGCCTGAAGTATTTACGTTTCATTAGGGGTGAATAATATTTTATTTAACTCTCTGGTGTGAATAACCAGGGGTGTCTTATAAAATACTTTTTTACTTTGTATTTTTCATAAACATTCAGGAAGTATTAACTGTAGAGTTAAAATGCCTTAATAAAATAATAAATAGAAATATTTTAAAATTTAATAAAACCTAGCTGTATTTAGTCTCATAAAATGTTCAACCTCCATAACATTTCATGAGCTATTATTTATGTATTGTATATCTACATATATTTACAAATATAAATTTTCTACTTCACATGTAATTCATACACTTCTTTTAATGAACTTTGAATGATAGGGTTTGTGGTTATAATCTTTTCATGTTATAGATCAGCAGTCTCAAAGTACCATCTGTGAACTACTGGACGCTCCTGAGACACTTTCTAGAAGTCTGTGAGTTTAAATCTATTTTTATAATAATATGATGGCATTATTTTCCTATTTCATTGTGTTGACATTTGCAGTGATGGCGCAAAAAGTCATGGTGTGTGAAACTTCCAAGCTTTACAATGAACCAGGGAAGTGACACCAATTGGCACTATGCTCATTGCAGTCTTCATCAGCACACAATCAGTTTTTTTTTTTTTTAATGCCAGTTTCACTCAGGGATGTCCTGATGTAACAGCAACTAGAATTGATTTTATTAAATCTTCATCCTTGAGAACATTTGATATTTTAACCTTTATGTGACAAAATTGGCGTATGCATAGAGCACTTCCGTTGGGGGCACACAGAGAATTTATTGTGCAAGTAAAAGTACTAATGTAATTTATTCAGTTGCAAATGAATCTAGATGTTTTGTTCACGGAGCACCATTTTTTCTTAAATCAATGACAACCAGAAAAACTGGGATTATTGAGATCTGTATATCTGTATCCGACCAATATTTTCTCAAAAATAAATGAAAGGAGCCTGTCACCTCAAAGAAAACAATTTGTTGCCAGTGATAAAATTCAAGCTAGCAAGTAAAAATTAGAATTTTAGAAATCTTGTATCCACCACTATGAGTTCCTCAGCTTCTAATACCTAAAGACTTTTCTGATGAAACCATGATGATATTAATAGCTTTTAAAGATACTGCATGATGAAAGGTGTCAACATGAGGAGGATCTATAAGTTAGTGACTTTTCTGTATGATGAATGAATGATTTTTGTAAAATCATACCTGATAAAATATCTATTCAAAGTACAAGTTAAACCAATGGATTTTAATTTAATAGAGTTCAAAATATCAATTGATATGCTTACAGATTTCATAGTGCAACTAAACCCTAAGAAACTATTGCTTGTCAAATTTTGATGAAGTATCAAGGAAGAATACATGAAATATCTAAAAAGACTTAAAATATTATCTCCTTTGCCAAATAAAAATCTATGAGAACCTGTATTTTCTTTATATACTTCAACCCAAATAATATAGCTCAACAGATTCAAAGCAGAAGCAGATGTAAGAAACCAGTTGTCTTCTGTTAATACAGACAATTAAAAGGATTTGTAAACATGTAAACCATGTCGCTATTCTTGCCAAGTTTTCTGGTTTGTTTTAGAAAACATATTTTTCACAAAAATATATTATTTATGTTTACATGGAAAGGACTTGTTACTGTTATTTTTAAATAACTATATAAACAAAATGTTTTTTATTAGAAAAAGAAATTGTTTATTTTAGAAAGAAATTTATACTATGGACTAATTCTTCAATGTGAAATTATAAAAGTACATTATGGAATTTTTAGTATCAGGGAAATAAGGGTTAAAATGGATCACATGCTACTGGAGAAATTTTGTTTTCCCTCTCCCGAGCCTCCTCTCCATTTCCTGCTTTGTGTTCTTATTAAGTAAACTACTTCAACGCTGTAGAAGATAGTTCTTGATGACAAAGTGACACTTCCCTTGTTTCTTTTGATTGAGAGAAGGCCTGGGACTTTCATTAGTCCCTGATTAGAGTTTTCAAGGAGTCTAACTATTGATTGCATAAAATTCCTTTCCTGTCATTTTCTGTAAATGTACACAATAGCTACTAACACATCCTCCTCCAGAGCCCACACTTTGTTTTCTAGGAGGAAGACAGATATTCGGCTAGCAATCTGACCTTTAGAATTCCTACATGATGTTAAAAAAGAATTGTCTGTTACTTAAAGATTTTTTTCTACCTACAACAGAGCTGATATTTAGAACTGAAATTTCCTAGTAATTATAGCACATTTGAGTAAATATTTATCAAAAATATCCAATTATTGCTTATTTTTAATTATGAGGGGACAATGGGCTTGACACCTGGCACAAGGCCAGCACTTAAAAACCACTTACTGATTTTTAAATAATAATGATAATTAGAGTTCCTAGTTAGGTACATTAGTGCTTGCATGTATGTTAAGGACACATAAAGGTTTATGAACTCTTTAGGGTCTAAAGGGTAGTAGCTGACCATATGTGAAAAAGAAGCTGTACAATCAACCTTTCGGGATGTCTTACTTCCTGTAACTGTTTAAGATAAAATTCACAGCCTAATGACTTACAGTTTTCACATTCACGTTTTGGATTTCTATTTAGAATTGCTTTTGCCTCAGCTTCTTCTTCTGTTAAATATAATAATACCAAAGTAATCTACATGAAAAAGATAATGTGGAATAAGAGTTTGCAATTAAGATACTAACTAATTCTACAATCCCTTCCACCAAAAAACAAATCAAAATCATAATAAAATTAAGAAATGATACATATTCAGGCTTCAGTTTAAAGTAGAGGTAAGAACAGAAGACTGGAGAACAGAGACCAGAATGTGAGCTTCAGTTCTGATCCTTCTGCTTTCCTCATTTGAAATAGGAATAAAAATATTTGTTATAACATCTCATCACATTCCTGTATAAAAGTGCCAATCACACTGTGAAAGCTCTACAGCTAGTAGCTATGATTGCCATGGCTCTTTTCTTTACCTATTCAGTTCTTTCCATTCCTCAAGACACAGATCAAATATTCTTTTTCAGGAGAACTACTGGGTCCATGGTACAACCCCAAATGCCTCATTTTCTTTTGAGCTCAGCTCCTGTTGCACTTACAATTACATCAGATTTGCTAACTTTCTTATGACTTCATTTAAATAATGACTATATTAAACTACATGTTTAACTTTTCCTATATTCATTGTCTCTCAAATTAGAATGTATGCTCCTTAAAGGTATCAAAAATTTATTTTTCCTTGGGTATTTTTTATCATGTAGTGTCTTCTACATAATTAATGCACTATTAATACTTGATTATTATATAAATGACAGGCTTCATGAAATGTTCAAGAGTTCCTAAGACATTCTCATGGAATTATGTAAGAAACCAAAGAAGAAAATAACTTTGTAGAATATTGTTATTGTAAAATAACTTTGCATTTTTTGGAAGAGAGATAAATCAGTGTAGTTTGGAGTTAGAAAGAACTAAACAAATCCTCTGGCTTAAAATTTTATGTTATAGACGAGAAAACTGGAACCTCAGAGAGTTTTCTATATTAGCCAGAATCATTATATTAAAAAATCACTGGCCAAGCATGGTGGCTCACACCTGTAATCCTAACACTTTGGGAGGCCTAAGTGGGAGGATCACTTGAGCCCAGGAGCTTGAGGTCAGCCTAGGCAACACAGGAAGACCCTGTCTTTAATTTAAAATAATAATAATAATAATAAATAAAAATTATTAATTTTCATACTAGACACCTAGCTATCATTTCATAATTTTATGTAATCATTTAAAATACATTTTCAAGTAAGCAGAATTGGTCTAAATGTGTGCCTCATAATAGACACATATGAGTTCTATATATTACTTGAGGTTTCTTACCATTTTATTCTTAGTTGTCATTAACTCTATTGAGATAATTTGTTGATTACAAATATTATCTTCCTTAAAGAGAAAAATCATGTCTACATCTATTTTTCTTTTCTGAAAATGTTTTTTTTAATGCTACAGGTATTAATGTGGACTTTTCTTAAACTATGGCAAAATATTTGTTTCTGAAGATTTTGTGAAGGGTAATGCAAGCATAAAGGAAAATTTGTTATTTTATATATGTCACTTTGAGCCAGAAGGGAAACAGGACTAGGAGATATAATCCTGGATGGTTTATAGGGATAAAGAGTCATGCTAAGAAAACCATTGTTCCTAGGAATAAGAAAGCCATCCCTATTATGTCTACATCTATCCGCCATATAACGGACCATCAGATTCATTACAAAGTTAGACTTGAGATTCTAGCAATCCCTTTCTATTCTACTGTGCTCAATCTATGTACTGAAGCCATTCAAAACACAAAAGCAATGACATACCTCAGCAGCCTCACAGGAGAGTAACCTGTCTTATAATTTTATGCTACAGGTATTGATGTAGTCTCTTTTTTTTTTTTAACTATGGCAAAAGATTTTATTACACATCCAAAAATTAAGAAGGGAAGTGTACTGTTATTGTTGTTTTTGTTTTTTTATTTTAACTCAAAAATAGTGTCAAGATCAATAAGCCTACTTGTAAAGTAATACCTTTTAATAATATATCAATGTTTGTGGTGTTACAGAGCTCAAAAGGGTCACTTGAGCTTGTGACCACAGACCGTGTCAAACATTTTGAATCTGGATTGAATGCTCTTTCCACAAGATTACAAGCATGTCCAGACATCACTTATTCATTTAACAAACAGACATTGGACATCTGCTTGGTGTCAGCACTGTGTTAGGCACTCTGTATTCCCTCAGGCCTTACAGAGAGAGGGAGGCTGGAAAATAAAACATACATTCAGCTCAAGGGAGGTGGGATAGGGGATTGTTCCCAGGTGAGCCTAGAAACATAGCATTGTATATTCTGCAGAAAAGTTGGCAGCCAGAGCAGGATCCGTGAAATAAAGCAACTGAGTTCACTTTCAGCTCTCACATGAACTCAGTGAGAGAATTAAAAAACTGCTGTAGTAGGAAGGACACTGAATGGAGGCTTTAGAATAATGGATTCAAGTCCCAGCTTTGACATTTATTGCCCATTTTTCTTGCCCTTAGGGAGTGGTGCAATGCAACCTAACCTCTCTAGGTATCATCTTCTCAACTGATAATGTAACAATAAAATCCTCTCTATACAGCTGACACAGCTGTTGTTGGAATTAAATAAAGAAATCAATGTAAAAGCTCTTTATATATTTTTAAACATGCTACAAACAGCAAAGTCTTATTCTTCAAGGACAAGAAAAAGACGATGAACTCTACTACTGGAATATTACTTAACCAAATATTATTGCACACATGTATCTTACAATTACTTTTCATGAAGTTAAATATTTAAAATAATTTATGTTAGTTTGGTTTAATAAACTGCTAATTTACCAGTTTTGTTTGCCAAATGTATGTCCTTACTGGTGATCATAAGAAAAAATGAAAAGTAACATTCTGAAATGCAGAAATTATAAGTGTTAATAAGGTATATACATTGAAAACATTCAACATTACATGCAATTAAAAAATAATGGAAATGCTATTTTTGATATTCTATGTTAAAATTAAAAAGCGAACTTAGAAGCGAAAATAATAAAACATGTTCAGTTTCTAAAAGAAGCAATTTGAAAAGCATTTGGTATATAATGCACAATGATTAGCTCTTTATAAAGCATGTAAATGGTGCAATTACAATGTACAGTATAAAAGATAGTTTCCTGTGTTTTCCAGCAAATCATCAACATTTGGCCTTAAGAGAAATTGTAGGAACATTTAGAAAAGATAAATACATTCATTTGTAGTGTGGCTTGTACAAAGGAAAACATGTCAGGTGGAAAATGATTGCCCTTTTCTGATGATTTCATTGATTGACGTGCAAAGTGCTTTTGACTATGGCAAAAGAAGCTTAGCTCAAATGTGAAATGCTTGACTGTTTCATTTGGAACATGCATTTTTATTTTGCAGCCACAGCAAAAGAGATGAAATTCTGTCTGGTGAGTGTAAAAGGGAAAGATAAGCCCTTATATCAAGAGTTTCTGCTAACCTTGCTATATTTAGTATCAGAAATAAAGTGGAGATTTGCAGCTCACTGAATTCTGAAGCCAAGAAAATGAGACAGAAGAAAAAAAAATTAAAGAAAAACTACACACATTCTGTTTTAGTAATCTTGTCTGCTTCTAGGGCACTAAATAGCTATATAATAAGACTAACTGCTAGACAGTTTTAACAAACAGTATTAAGTTATTAGGTTCATGCCATATCTTATATACACAGACATATTTTTTTCTTGTAGCTTTATTGGAGATTGAAATTTCAGTCTGATAAGAGGTCTCCTAAATGTAATATTGATCAAGTTAAAAGAAAAATTTCCATCCAATCTTCTTCTTTCCCCATTCAACTGCATTTGAATTAAGTTTACTTCTGTTTGTTTGGTATAAGGATATTTTAAGTAATCCTATACTAATTTGGAGAATAAAACAAACTGAAATGAATTTGAGGGTATGATAAATCTGAATTATATTCTCGATTTCGTGCATCCACATTTCTTTACATTTATAATGTTAGGTATTCCTCTGAGCCTCAGTTTCCTCACTAAAACTGGAAAGTTAACAATTATCAGTCACAGTTCCTAGTTGTAAGAACCAGACTTTGCCTGATTAATGAGAAAATTAGGCTCACGATATGAGACAATTATGGAGTGCTTTATCCCTGTCATTGAGTCTTCTGAATATTACATGCTCAGCAAATTCCCACAATATTATTATTCCCTTTCACAGATGAAGAAATGAAGACACTCAGGGACTAACTTACCCTGGGTCATAAGAACTAGAGAGCTGGGATTTATTTTCAGTCATTCTAGCCCCAGGGCCTATACTCTTAACCAATACTCCAAATTCTGTCTCTAGTTTATTGTTACAATATTGGGTGTTCACAGAAATATTGGGGGTGTTGAAAAATCAGACTCAAAACATAGCAGCCAGGAACAATGCACAATGCATTGTGCATCTCATTGCTGTGGTCACCAACCTAAATTCTAAGGCTGCAGGCTTGTACCATTACAATGTAACACACAAAGAGCATGGATTTTTTACAACTTCTACCTCTCCACTGTCAAGGCCATAAGCAACCACTGTTACTGCTGCCACCTCAAAGAAAGAAAGGCAAACTCCCCATCCTGAGTCAGGCTCTGATTAGGCGGGCGTGAGGTTGGGAGCTGGGAGGGAGGCTGGAGAGACAGCTTCTAGCTTGGTCAGCTCTTCTAGCAGTGGAGTGATCATGGCTCGTTGCAGCCTTGAACTCTCGGGCTTAAGTGATTCTTCCACCTCAACTTCCTAGGCAGGTGGGACTACAGGCACCTGCCACAATGCTTAGCTAACATTTTTCTTCTTCTTCTTCTTTTTCTTTTTGTGTAGAAACAGGGTCTTACTATGTTGCCTAGACTGGTCTCAAACTCCTGAGATCAAAGACCCTCCCACCTCAGTTACTCAAAGTATTGGGATTACAGGTATAAGCCACCACACCTGGCCCAGGAATTTTCAGAGAAAGCCTCTTATGTTGGAAAATCTAAACAAGTAACAAAATTCCACTTTAACTCTTCTAAAGATGAACATAAATATTGTATATAAAGTACTAATGGTTTAGTAATACATTGTAATTGTTCTAGTATCAGCCTACCTGAGTTAAAACCTTAGTTTTTTCTCACTAGTTGTGCTACTTTAGATAAATTACTCCACCTCACAGAGCTAATTGCCTCATTGTAAATTCCTGCGAGTGTTAAACAAAATAAAGTTGGTAACTAATTAATTATATTTAAAGCACTTCAAATGTTCATATAAAGTAGAGCTAGCTGTATCTGCTATTAAAATAACTGGTTAGCTAAAAAAAGAAAAATGTCCATTAGCAGATAAATGGATAAAGACAATATGACAAATACCTACAATTGGGCACTATTCAGACTGAAAAAGAATGAAATTCTGTAATGTTCCACAACACAAATGAACCTTGAGGGCATTATGCTGACTGAAATAAGCCAGTCACAAAAAGGCAAAAGTGCATCATTCCACTTATACGAGGTATCTAAAGTAGTCTAATTCCTAGAATCAAAGTGTGGAATGGTGAATGCCAGGGGATGGGGGAAATTGAAGTTACTAATCAACAGGCACCAAGTTTCAGTTAAGGAAAATGAATATGCTCTAGAAATATGCTATAAAACATTGTATCTGTAGCCAACAATAATGTATTATACACTTAATTTCTTGAGAAGTTCATTTTCAAGTTAAGTGTTCTAACCACAATAAAACAAAATAAAAAGTATTAATGTACTGATTTTTATCAGTTGACAAAATTTTTTGGATTCAGGTAAGTACAAAGTTTTTCTTTCAACAATTAAGAAAATTCCATTGAAAAGTCAGATCTATGTGTAAAATTGATACTTTAGAATTTAAAGAAAGAAAATATGATTGTATAGTAGGCAAACTTAGGTTTGAAGTTACTATTAAATCTAGAGCTAGGTACTTTCTCAAAATACCTGGCATAGTAAAACCCAAAATACGTAAGTGTCTTGGAACTGACAGAAGTCAAAACATAATCCAGAAATGTAAAGTTTTTTGGTTCCTCTCCTATAGTAGAAAAAAAAAGCGTGGAATTCTGAATGTATTATACACCGATTCTTATACAAATATAAGTAAATGTTCAATTGAAATGACACATCTCTCTCCTGGAGAAAGCTTCTGATTGGTGTGCTATTGGGCACTGTCCATGGCTTTGTTCTGCTAAGTGTTTACATCAGTAACTTAGATGTACATACATAGGACATTCTTATGAAACACAGGCCGGATACAAAGCTGGAAGTGCCAAAGAATAAGATACTCTACCTACTGCAGGCATTCAACATAAATAGATGCAATTGATTAAACAGGGATAAATTAGAAGTCCTGTGTTTATAAGCAAAGAATGCAATTTCACAAGTACACAAGATGTAAGGGATGGCTTAAGCTGTTTGGATGCAATGCTGATAGACTACACAACAACATTAAGCAGAGTATAAAAGTCCAGATTCTAGAACCTAACTTGAGAACTGTGGTGACATCGTAACCGACCGAGAGACAAACAAACTTCAAACCATCGAAACATCAAAGCACACTCTCCAGAGGAAATGGAAAACCCAAGCCTATTTATTTTTTTTAAAAATGGCCCCTCAGGCTTCTTCTGAACTATGTAGGAGACAGAAGAGCAGCCAGGCCAGTGGTCAGATACCTAGGGGACAGGGAGGTACAGTCCACAAAAGAGGGCTGGCCAGAACATTAGGCACTCGTTCCATTCACCGAAGTTCCAGATAGGATCACAGTCCTAAAGATTAGGTTAGGATATTGGCATAGTAACACCACAATACAGTAGAAACCAAAACCTCTTTATATAAGTAGGGCCAATGTAGGTGATGGAATTGTGAAACCTGCAACTTAATTGCACATAAAATAACCTGGTATCATCTCTGAGTGAGCAGTAAAAATAACAACAGCAACAAGAGCAATTATTTCTCTTCATTAGCTGTTACTATGTACTAGGCATTCTATTAGATATTTTTACATTTGTTACCTAATTATTGCTCACAATAATAGTAGAAGATAAGCATGAGATTCTCCATTTCCATGTTAGAAAGATGAGATCAAGTAACATGCCCAAGACTTCACAGCTCTAGCAGATCCAGGGTTCATTTGGCCTACATGGTTCCATGAACTTTCTAGTAAGCAACTCGGTCTCTATCTCATTAGCCAAAATTGAACTCATATGATGACTTAGAAGCCTGGCACCATGACTAGACTTCCAGATCCTTGATCTGAATGAGTGACTTAGTTGTGAGCCTCATAGGTAGGCAGAAAAGCACAAATCCTTAGGAGTAAGGTAGGTCTGAACCAGCAAATTGAGGACCTCAGTGCCTCTTTGTGGGATAGCTGAGGAAAGACAAAAAACATTTTCTCCATCAAGAAAACTGTAAGGAAAAGACATGGCTAATTGTCAGGATCTATAAAACAAACTTGAAGGCAAAACAAGTAAGTGTTACATGCACTAACTCTTATGTTAAGGTGCTTTAAAAAGTGCATGTGAAATTAGTTCTCATTAATAGAAGAACTAGTGAGCCACACTAAGGAAAGTCACGCGCAGACCCTGCTGATTTCCTATTCAATATCCATTCCCAGCTGGGTTTCCTTGTGATTGTAATCCCAACTTAGTTGATGGTAGAAATGCATCTTACCAAAAGCTAGGTTTCCCTGACTTTTTTGGAAAATATGGGCATATAACATGGGTCTGGTCACAGACAGTTATAGGTGCAGATCTTCTGGGCATGTTCACGAAAGTTTGCCTTTCAATATAGGCACAGTATTGAATATAGTTTCCAATATGGGCACAATTGCTTTCCTGTTATTTTCTTCTTCTTCCTTCTTGGAATGAAGATGTGAAAGAAGAATGGTCAGTCATCCCATGAACATTAGATGCCTGTGAAGGTAAAAATCACATCCAAAGGATAGTGATCCTTGGATAGAAAGAGCTTACTGGGTATTAACAACATTGAGAAATTGTTGCATCAGCGCTGGGTTGCCTTAATATGAAACATCCTGTTAAGTGAAAAAATTTTTTAAGCCTCTAGAGTTATATTTCTGCTGAATTGAGGGGATCTCGAGAAAACAGGGATGGATTTCTAGGATCAAAGTTTTAAAGAGAAATTTGAAAAAGATACCCCATGTCTTTTAGGTTCCAGAGTTTCCAATAAAGAAAAGAAAATGAGTGTTAAGCCTGTATTTTTCAGGCTCCTGAAAAGCATTTAAAATTCTCCTTTGGTCACTATTGTTTTTTAATATCTTAAAATGTTTAAGTGAATATATCTTTATTTATGTTGTGTGGCTCTTAGCAGCTCATTTTAAATCAAAGACTTAGATCTTATTTAAGCCTTAACAATCATTTCTTCTCTTCATATCACTAGTTTAAGTCTTCTGGATCTCTCATCAGCAAATATGGAAATTTTCTAATCTATCTACAAAGTCAATTAAGCCTCCCTCATATTTTACATCTCTTCTTGTTAATTGTTAGTTTTGACTTTGTATTCTGAGACTTCCTTGATTGGTTCTTGTAACACATGAATTCTCTTCTCAGCTACGTTCATGCTGCTCTTGTCTGCTAATAAACTTTTATTATGGAAATCAGATGAATTTACAATGTCGATAGCTGATGTATTTTGGTAGATGCAGTAGATTCTCAAATCTCTCTAATAATACCATTTGGAAATCTATTTATTCATATCAACTACATTTCTCTTATGTACTTTAATGTTATTTAGTTTGTTCAGTTTAATCCTTTTGCAGTGCTATTTTTCCTCAAGCATTTGGTGATTTGTGGTGTTCCGGTCATCTTCGTACTAGAGGATTCCTGATGCTGATTGTGGATGGATGTCAGTTCTGAGGGTTGTTTGAAAGGAAGGGCAGTTAGAGCAGGCTGCTAATTGCACTGACCTTGGCTTCATTTATGGCATCTAAGAACCTGAAGTGGGAATGAAGATGGTTATATTTGTTTTTGTTTTTTTTTTTTTCCTCATGATGCAGTATTCTAAATGGATTATCTAATAAAGTTCCATCTTGAGCACTAATGAATTCGCTATGCCTGAAATAATTGAGAGGTTGGTTGCACAGCAATTTGTTGATAGGCTTTCCTAAGAGTTTAGGAGGCAAGAGAAACAAAAGAAAAGAATAAAGGGTAATGTTCAAAACCTAGGATTGAATCCCTATTTTGCCCAATTAAATGCCCTTTTACAACTCAACCTATCTCCTCTGAATCTTTGTAAATCTGTAAAAGGAAAATTATAATTCCTACCAGAAGAATTAGCCCTGATAATAGACTAACGTATATAAACAAATCTGGATTTTAATAGCAAACATTAAATTATAACTCCTAACAGTATAATGCTAAAAAATTCATGAATCATAAGACAGTTTGACAAGATTATAAACAGAAGGACACACATTCCAACTTTTCTTGATCTTGATCAGTCTTGGTTTATACCTGTTTCTCTAGGAAAGCTTTATTAGCTAACTCTTTCATTCAACAAAGTATCCTGGTTTGAAAGACTATGCATTGTATGGTAATCTTCACATTGAATACTCCTCAGCTTCTTGATTCAAATGTCTTTAACAAGACTTTGCCTATAAGACTTGAACCAACCTTGTTCCTAAGCAAGTATAGTCATATAACTTCTAATTGAATAATGTGTGGGAGCAGCTAAGTGGTCAGGTGTTCAATCGGACAAGCATAGATTGGAATCTGGACTTCCATGTGTATCAGCTCTATGAATGTTGACCAGGACTCAAACTCTTTGAGCCCCAGTTTCCCCCTCAGTAAAATGGAGATTTATAAAATGGTTTGAAGACAAATGAGCTAATGTATATTCAATGAACACCACATGGTTAGACATATATTAAATGGTTTAGCTATTTTCTACAAAAGACAGAACACAGTGTGGAATTTGTTGTAGATTTTGGCAGTTTTTATTTGTGCACGTTAATTTTGGTATCTACATTTGTATTACACTATTTTTACCCCAATGTGAAGTAGATCACACCTTTCCAACTTATTAATGCTCTGTTTTAGAATACACATACTATTATGTTGAGAGGAAAATAATGGTAGGAATCTCACTGTCATGTTCATGAGGGAAAAAAAAAGAAGCTAAGGATTTGTCTACCAAAGCCCAAATGTTTCCACTTCTGTTCAATTCACAGCCCAGATGACATTGAAACAACAGGGTCATTAGAGTCTGCAGAGGAAGAAAATTCCATGTTTAGTTCTGATTTATTGATTTCTTCCTTTATTCCAGCTTCTGGGTTTAAAATGTTAGTGACTGAAATGGTTTTGTTGACATTTCCAATAGAGGTCCCATGCCCTCAAAGTTGCACACTATTTAAACAGGAAATATGCCCTTTTAGCACTGAAGTAAACACAACTGGCAATGAACCACCCGCAGGCAGCTTTCTGACAAAGCCCCTCAAACCATGACTTTCCTGCCCCATGGGCCAAGGAAGGCACACATAGCCATGAGAAGAAAAAGCCGACTCTCATTCCTATTTGAACGAACCACTCATATTTGCAATTTGTAGACTGTTGATAAATGTCATTGCTCCAAGGACACCCCCAGGGTGTTTGTGACTTTTATCTTGCCAGTCATCCTAGCTATTTTTCTTTCTCTTCCTTTTAAGAAGTTTTTATCCCTAATTTTCACATGTTGTTTATTAACAAAACATGTACAAGGAATGCAGACTCTTTCTATATTTCAAACATTTCTGGCCTTCAAGGATGGGAGAAGAATTAAACAAGGGAGAAGGCTAGCTTCCAGCAATAACACAGCTTTAACAAATACATGAAATATTTATAGAACACATAAAGAACAAAGGAAATGGAGCACTTCCTCTCTGTATGATTTCTTTCAGTGTTTCTGTTAACCTGGTGTTTTGCCACTACTTTTTTCCCCCCTGAGATATCTATTGAGCAACAATGAGTGAGAAGTACCTGGTCAATGTACTTTCAATATACTGTCTCTCCCACATTTTAAAGGAAGAATCTCAGATGCTAATGATGATTGCATTAACATTTTCATTCCGAGAAGACTGTTTTTCGGAGGCAATACACTGAGAAATCAAGGCCTCTAGTAAGCTGTAACTATTTGGAGAAATCATCTAATTTTAACCTCGATTTTTCAAGAACAACAACAAAAACTGCTGAAATATTACAATTGCTATAAAAGAAGCCATATAAAGTGAGAAACTGGCAGAGTAATTTTCTTAAAGTAACAAAGACAGTGTCTTCATAGTTACAGCCTACTTCTAGGGTTGCTCTTACTTCCATATAACTTAGTTTAAAAGTATTTGCAAACAGAATTATTTATTTAATTGGCCACAGAAATTTTTGTTTTTGTGATGAGAAACAGAAAAGGAGAGCATATTAAAGATCTGCATCTGAAGTAATCACCCAATATAGTAGCATTGATGGGTGTTATAACTGAAACAGGAGAGTTCCCTGACCCCTCTTGCAGGGCCTCTGATAGGGGTGTGGCTCTCTCCTGGAACCCTGTGAGCTCAAACCCCTTTTGGGCAGGGGAGCATGTAGATGAGCAGGTGCAGGAGCCAGGGTGAGTGCTTTGAGCTCCAGCCCCATGGTAGTGTCTAGGGGCAAGTGCTTGTGACCCTAGTGTTAAAATTCTCTTTTAGCTCTGCTGTCCACAGATGGCTTAGTATTAACCAGCTCAGTGCACCTTCTGTCTTTCTACAAGGGAAATGGCCAGTGTGACACTTTGTGTCTCAAGCGTCCCAGGAGTTATCAAGTCACACACAGACTCAAAGAGTGGTGAATGTTGGGGCTTTATTGAGTGGTGGAGGTGGCTCTCAGTGGGATGGGTGCAGAGGTAGAAGGGGGATGGAGTGGGATCTTCCCCTGCAGTTTGGCTGTTCAGCAGCCAAACTCCTTTCTGACTGTCCCAGTTGAACTCCTTTTGGTTCTCAGATGATCCTTCTCTTTCTCTGTTGTGCCATTCTGCTATTCATCTGCTTGTCTTCTTGTCTCCACATCTCCCTCTAGAGCCTGGGGTTCAGGGTTTATATGGGTACAGGATAGGGTGTGGGCCAAAAGGCAACTTTTGTGGCACAAAAACAGGAAAGCCTGTCCTTATTTAGGGTTCCAGGTATCCAGGAGTAAGGTGGGGCCTTTGCCAATGAACCACCCTCTTCTACCCAGTATTTTCTCTGTTTACTGTCTATATCATTACTACATACAATTCCTCATATTACTTTCTCAAAGTTACATCACTTGCTTTATCTTTCCAATATTTGGGTCCTGCATTACGCAGTGTCATTAAAGTGCTATTTAATAACTGATTTTTACAATGCTAGTTTACATTTATTGTACCAGGAGCTGCGCTAAGTGTTTTATATATAGCATCTCATTTCACATTCACAGTAGCCTTTTGATATTGGTAAAAATATCAAATATAAGAACACCAAGATTTGAAAAGTTCAGGTCTTTTGACCAAGCTGGGAGGAAGAAAGGCTTAGATCTCCCTGGATGTTCTGACTCCACTTGTATTCCCACCCCAGCTGGGACAATGATGTCACTTTAGATTGTAGCATTTCCTGTTTCCTCTTCTAACAAAGTAAAATGTGACCATCGATTCCGAATAGTTTTTCTGAACATTGAATTTAAACTGTTCAGTGTGTGTGTGTGTGTGTGTGTGTTTGTGTGTGTTGGATATACTGACTTAAGGCAGTGGCTAGGTATGGTAGCTCTTGCTTATAATCCTGGCACTTTGACAGGCCAAGGCAGGAAAATCGCTTGAGCCCAAGACTTTGAGGACAATCTGGGCAACATAGGGAGACCTCTTTCTCTGCAAATAATAATAATAAATTAGCTGGGTGTGGTGGCACATGCCTGTAGTCCCAGCTACTCAGGAAGCTGAGGCAGGAGGATTGGTTGATCCCAGGACGTCAAGGCTGCAATGAATAATAATTGGCCCACTGCATTTTAGTCTGGGCGACAGAGCAAGACCCTGTCTGGAAAAAAAAAAAAAAAGAGAGAGAGAGAGAGAGAGAGAGAGAGACAATAGTAAGTATCAACATAGTGTCGATTCTGGAATCCATATGCAGCTACCAGTGGGAAACAGCCTCCTAGAGCCCCACTTCTATTTTGTGGATCTAGCCCCCACCCCACTTCCTCTGAAGACCTTGCCTATGCTGCTCAGTTTGTTTGGGAGCAGATCATTTTTCACTTACAAACATTTTCTTCACATGTGGTATTCAAATCATGGACTGTTACAAGAGATGTATATAAGCCAGGGCAGTAGTTTCAGAGAATAGAAAATATGGCTTCATTTTAGCAAACAGCTTAGAGAAGAGTTCAGCATGGAAGAAAAGATATTAACTGTACAAATATTGCAATTAGAAAAGTAGTTTAAATAAAGCAATTTTAAACAAATTTGGTTGACTGTAAGGACATGATAATCTAAGTTACATTTCTGGACACATAAAAAATCTATTATAAACTCATTCACACAGAAAATACATACATACATATTCACTTATTTTTGAATTACTCTACTGTATGACCTAAGGAAATGTTACTTTTATTTTGGCAAAGAACATTGTTTTAAATTTGGCAACCTACTTTCTCCTAACTCTATTAAAACTAGATGATCCCTTTACAATGCAATGTGTTTATATAATATGAGTGATCACTTCTTTGTTCAGTTCAGTCTTTTCTCCTTATGCTTAGTCTCAACTCTGCCTTGAAAATAATAAAGAGCACATGTTGGCTGCTTGGAGCCAGACGTCTAGGCGACTCCTATCATTTTTATATTATTGGTTTGCTGGTTGTAATTGGCTTTATATAAATGAACTTTCACTTCATACCTCCTTTCCCTTTAAGGCTCAGATTTTAAAAGCTCCTTCATGGACCTTTCCAGAACCCCAAGAACTATTACTCTTTCTAAGCCTCAGTTCCCATAGCTGTTGGTACCTCTTTAAAAGCTCGTGGTACAATCTGTCTTCTATTATTTTTGAGAAATTTTATATATATTCTCTTATCAAGTAGTATGAATACAATATATGGATACAATGTGTGAATAGGAGTTTGATTTATTTCTATTATTCTGTTTGTTAGTGTCAACAAAAAGAGTCAAACTCTGGAAAATATTTGAAGAGATTTATTCTGAGCCAAATATGAGGGACCATGGCCTGTGACACAGCCCTCAGGAGGTCCTGAGAATATGTGCCCGCGGTAGTTGGGGTGCAGCTTGCTTTTATACATTTTAGGGAGGCATGAGACATCAATCAAATATATTTAAGAAATACATTGGTTTAATCCAGAAAGGCGGGACAACTCGAAGCTGGGGCTTCCAGATTATTGGTAAATTTTCCAATTGACAATTAGTTGAGTTTGTCTAAATATCTGGGATTACAGAAAGAAAATGCTCAGGTTAAGATAAAAGATTGCTGTGACCAAGGCTTTTCTGAAGTCTTATAGGGGTTGCCGTTAGAGAAAGTAGATAACAAGTGTTTTCTATCCTGACCTTTAAAGAGTACTAGATTCAGTTAATCTCTTCAGGATTGGGAGAACCTGGAAAAAAATATCTAGCTATGTTAATAGAGATTATTTACAGATGCACATTTTTTCCCACAAAGAACAGTTTTGCAGGGCTGTTTCAAAATATAGCAAAGAAACATGCTTTGGGGTAAAATATTTTGACTTTCTTCTTTGTCATATAATTGGAAAGTAAGAGTCAGATTGGAAAGTAAGTCACAATGTATAGGATCTGATGAGAGTTTACGGTTTGTAAGGCATGACTCTCCAGACCCCTTAAACAGGAATTAGGACAATATAAAAAAAAACAGACCTTAGTCCTCATTAGCAAGACCAGCACTGTCCTCTGTGTGTATGAGTCATTTAAACTTACTGGCTAAATAACAATAGAAAATGTTTATGTTTGTTTATGGTATACCTTTATAAAAATTATTTCTTCTAATCTTCAGAACTATTATCCTCCATGTACAGTTAAGAAAACTGAGGCCCTGGGAAATGAAGCACTTTAGTTTTAAAAGCTGGTAAAGTCTACTGCTACACCATGCCGGTAAGTCTTTTTACTTATATTTTTCAGATTTCTCTTTCTTAACCTTTCAGAATGCTTTAATATAATAATTAATACGCCTAGTATTTTTATGGCTCTGTTAACAATTCATACCTATTATTCCTAATATTCTACCTAGATGATATAAAGTTAAAAAGATACAGATAAACTTTGCTGACCCCCAAATTCTCTTCTTATGTACTGAATTTAAAAAACAAAAAACCTAACCCTCCTTTATGGCTTAGAAATCAAAACTAGGATTTCTATCCCCAGAAGACAACAGTTAAAATACCTTAAGCTATGACTTCCTAAACTAGTCAGAGTAGTGAGCAGTATTGTGGCTGATGCTATGAAGCTGACAGAAAGAAGCATCTGACAGATGAAGATGGGTGTATGTGGCAACCTCCAATGAACTGTGAGAGAACCCAGACCACAAGCCCTGTTCTTCCAACGATTTCAGCCCCCTTGGCATTGCAAGGGACTATAGACCATTGCATATAATGGCAAGAAATGTTAGTTACTAGTGTTTGAAACTGCAGGTTGTCTTACAAGAAAAAACGTTAAGAATGTTAGGAGGTGTGTGTGTGTATGTGTATTTTCTGGGAATAAGACAGGTAAGCACATTATTGAGCAAATAATGGTGAAAGTTATTTCCTAATAGGAATCTATGGCTTCAAAGGAAGACCTCATTTGGCAAAAATGAAGATGTATAGTTAAAACACTTACTGTCTACTTCAGGATAGGGCTGCAGAAAATTTGAACTCATCTCTCCACAAAAGGTGATGAATGGGGGCTTATGATCATCAAGAATAAACATAAGGAATAAAAAGAGAGCAGCTCCATTAGCTTATTTTCTCTACTTTTCTCCTAGCTAACCGGGGTTCTGCTTTGCTTGTGTCAGGCAGCTCTGAAGAACTCTCTGTCTTTAGTCTGTATGCCATTAAGTGTCAATAGTTCACGGAAATTCACATGAAAAAAGAAAGGCAAAAAACATGAGTATGATGGGCCCCATCTCAGGACTGAAAATGTGTGGAAACATCAAGGGAATAAAAACGTGTCAGGTAGCAGACTTTGTTGAATGCCTTCATGATTTTGATCCTACAGAACACTTCACAGGAAACGTTACATTACATTAATCAAAAATTCCCTGGAAATAATAACAGATAGAGGAGGAAAAAAGGTGCATAAAGAAAACAAACAGAAGACCTTGAAAAGCTAGGAGAAAAAAAGGAGAAGAAAGGGGAACTAAAGCGGAAAAAAAGAAGGTTAACATACTTTGCATGTTACGGAGAGGTTGGATGCCACTGCTTACTGCCTCAGAGGCTACTAAGAAACCTTTAAATAAGATTTCTGTCTGGTTTGGAGCAGTTTGGGGAATAAATGTGATTAGTCATTATTTCAATTCTTATGAAGAAAAATAGCACATCCATATAAACAATCATCTATCCAATTTTATTCAATGAGTAGGTGAAAAAATCTGTGACAACACATCTATAATCAGAAAAACACTTTAGTAGAGTACTCAAAATATCAGAAGAGTGTTTAAAAAGCATACATGTGACTAAACTAGAAATGCGACAGTTTCTAGGTAGCCATCTTAAGGGAACTGCTTTGCAATATTTGTTGAATGAATTAAATTAATTTTGTGCTTTCTCTCTCAATACCTGAATTTTCTAGGATCCTATTTTGGGGAATTCATCTTTCCTTCTTCTATACATCATATTTTTGCTAGTTACCCAAAATCCATTTAAACAAAGTTTTATTGAATAAACAAAACAATACTGAGGTTAAAATAAGTTTCTAGCATTATTTCTACAAATATAAATGGGTGTATAAGTGAAACACTTCTCTAAGACTTCAGTAGCAACTATTTTTAGGGAGTATGATAAGATTTTATTTTGAGTAAATTCAATTTGAAACCTCAAAATTGAAATAGGCTTGGCATTTTCTCATCACTGGCAACCACCCATGTTATTAAATAAGAAACCTGAGAACTATTTTTTCCATGAAATTTTTGAAATACCCACAAGTGGCATTAAATGCTATTTGGGTGTGCCAACACAGTCTTGAGTCTCTTTTGGCTGAAATGCTATCCAAGGACAAATGATGCCAATTTGCCTATGTGCAGGTTCATCTCCCCATCCCCACTTTTTTTTTCCTTCAAGAATGTGTACTTGAGATCAGTCCCAAGGAGGCTTCTTTAAAGCACTGCCAAATGGCCATGTTTCAAAACAATGTACTATATATTGCATGTGTGTGTTTAAATATACTCCAAATTCTTCTTTTCATGGGATAGTGCTAAGAAATTGTGTTGCTCTAGTTCACTGAAGATTTCCCATACGTGGTAAGGCTTTTCTGTTTTCATCAGTTACTATAAAAAAAATCTTTAAATGATCATTTATTCCATATTATTTTTAAGTGTCTACTATGTGCCTAAGAAAAAGACATAATTTCTACTCTTAAGGGATTTATAATCTTGGGGAAACAGGCAAGTAAGCAGGTTGCTAAAAGATAGTCAAACAAATACGGTGACAGAGGCAAGAATAAAATATTGTAAGGGCCCAGAAGAGAGAATAAGAAATGCTCAATGTTCACTGAAAGTATTTGAAACCTTAGCAAGAACATAAACTTTTAAATAACAATTTGACTATATATGTATGGGTCAAAGTTAAATCCACCAATTAGCTAGATGACCTTGAACAATTTCCTTATCCCCTAAGTTTTGCTTTTATAAAATAGATATAAAAATACTGATACAAAAGACTTTGGTAAATATTTAGTGCCTAGTGCCTTTTGCTTAGAAAATATTTGGTTAGTAAATATTAAGTTCCTGGTGCCTTTTGCTTAGAAAAAACTTTTCCCCAAATATATATATAAAAGGTGTAAAGATTTATTTCATGTATGCTCAGATATCAGCAAAACAACCTGAATATTATGAGAACCAATAGAAAACGTTCCTTTTAAAAAACATTTTTAGTCTTTTTATGTTGTATTTGCCTATAAAAATTTGTTAACTACAGAAAAATATCAGGTATAACAATGAAAGTTAAGTCAATGTTTATATAAATGCTATTAAAAAAACTATTCATGATGATGTTATCACAAATATATTTTGGGCTCAGTAAGTTTTTAAAAATTATTTAATCATAGTTTTAGATCCAAAGTACCTGTTTGATAAGATGAGATCACTTTGTTATTTAATGTAATATTTGCCAATTGAAAAAAAAATTAAGTGTATTGTACACAGTTTCAATAACACAGAAATTTCCAAAGTCTTTACCTTTTCCAAAGTCTTAAACTTTGTCTTGACACACTCACACACATGCAGATTTCACAAACATGCAATGTCTAGGCTATAATAGGTATAGAAAGAGATGCAAAATATGTGTAGATATGGTTCCTGCTCTCAGCAAAACTGATGTGTACATGGTGGAGTGCTTAACGGCAGAACACAGGTAGTAAGGTGATGGTAAGATCATTGGAAATGGGATTAACATATAGCTAAATAGATACGAGGTTCCTCGTTTTTCAAAAAAACCGTTGATAATTCTTGTTTCCATACTTTCCCTTCTCTAATCCATTCTCCACACACTTGTCACATTGTTCTTTAAAAGTTATTTATTATATCATACACACTTCTTGTTAGAAATTCTATGATGTCTTTCGTTGAACTTGGGACAAAGACTAAAATGAATACTATGGTCTATGAGAGTCTTCATGATCTAGCCTCTGCCTGTCTCTCCAGTCTTATGTATAAATATTTTCCCTCCTTTATTATGCCTGGACTCATATAGCTCTTCATTCTGCACAGGTCAAAACCTATTCTCCCTCAGAGGCTCATTCTTTGCTATTTCCTCAGCTTTCGTTTAATGTAACATTTGATCTTGAGTATTTCCTCATAGAATTAAACAGGTTTTAACAATCTGACTTTTAATGGCTACATGGATCACAAGTTTATATCATTATAGAGAGACATTTTCAGTTTCTGACACTAGAAAACATTCTTCACTTTTATGAAAAATTTTCTTTTAATCACTAATTTTCCTTTACTGTCAACCTATGATTTGGGTAGGATTGTTTTTGCTCGAAGTGCCATAGATAGGTCCTAATTAGTTTAAACTGATCAACATACTTCTGCTTTCTGGCCACAGAATTCTTCAGGACATGGTATCTGAAAGAATTTCAGTCAATGCACAGGAATATTGTCCTAGGAAATATCATTTTAAAAAATCAAGATGAAGTACAGAATCTGGGGCAAGAAGGTTAAATTATTGATAGCATGTTGTGAATACTGAAACATCAATTTCTGAAACCAGAACTTCTGGGGATTTTAAAACTTAAATTATTATAAAAATGTTATAATAATAACTCAGCAAATCTGTGTCCTCATGTCTGATTATTTAAGAAAATTACTAGAAATTGGATTAATGATCCAAGGGTAAGATTATTTTTTAAGTCTTTTAATAAATGTTCTCAATTGCTGAATTGAGAACATTTATTAAAAGACTTAAAAAATAATCTTACCCTTGGATCATTAATCCAATTTCTAGTAATTTTCTTAAATAATCAGACATGAGGACCCCAACCCAAATGCCCATCGATGATAGACTGGATAGGGAAAATGTGGCACATATACACCATGGAATATTATGCAGCCATCAAAAACGATGAGTTAGGGTCCTTTGTAGGGACATGGATGAACCTGGAAACCATCATTCTCAGCAAACTGACAGGACAGCAGAAGATCAAACACCTCATGTTCTCACTCATAGGCGGGTGTTGAACAATGAGAACACATGGACACAGGGAGGGGAGCACTACACACTGG
>NW_016107461.1:1444493-1475878 GCF_001604975.1 Cebus imitator | reverse complement strand
AAAAAAAAAAAAAAAAAAAAAAAAAGAAGAGGTTGTTTGGGAACCTCAGTAAACTTCTGTGGATAGGGCCCCAAAATGTTCAACCAAAATTAAATGTATGAAATAAACTGTGAAAAAAATAAATAAATAAAATAAAATAAAATAAATAACCAAAAAAAAAAAAATGTTCTCAAGCTGATTTTAGTATAGTTGGTAGTAATTATTCCCACCATCAGTGGGCAAGAGTCATATTCCCAACTTGAAAAAGAACATTCTTAAAGAAGAAAACAAAATCTTTGCCTTGGATTTCTGAAGCAATTACATATAAGCACTACTAAAATAAAGTTGGAAACAATTTGTATTCTAATAAGTAATAAAAATAACAAAAACTTAAACCTATTTGAGGAATGATCATATCCCAACATTTCTGACATTAGAAAGTTTAGATAATTATGGATGGATGGAAGTTAGTTCTAAATAGTAGAAAATACAGAAGAAATTGAGACTTTATAGCCTAGGTATCTAATAGACACAAGCATTTAGCCAACAGACAATTTACAGAATTTGCTTGTTTTTTAATAAGCATTTAATTTTAGTTGACTACTTTGCATTATACTCACATAAAAATGCTATAAAGTATATTTTATTTGTCTGAGCCCAAAGGCCTCTTTTGAAAACCAAATGAGAACTAGCCAATTTAAACAAACAAGCAAACTTGGCAAATTTGGTTATTTGCAGGATTGCCTGGTTTATTGGCTTTTGAAGAACTGGCTTTTGGCAAAATGATGTAGACACAAATCTAATGTGTAAATTTTTATGAGGGACTTTCTAGGGAGTTATTCTTTACGTTCTCAAATAAGTAGATCTCATAAACAAAAAATGGGCTTGAAAAAAAGAAGGACACATTTCAATTGGACATAAAGACAAATGTGCTAATTTTAAGGATGATAAAATATTGAAATGAGTTGGGTTTCCATATGCCATTTGAGATAACTCATTTGCCTGCAGTTGTCTCCAAAGTTCTCTTCCAGGCTCACAAAAATAATGTCTCACCCAAATCAATCCAAAGAGAAAGAAAAAGTCAAGTCGAAGACAACCAGAGGCAGATAAAAGCTCACAAAGCATTGTCTGGGTAGGACAAACTACAGAGATTTTAAGCATTTCACAAAATTAGTGGGAGATCAGGTGTAGAGACAGATATAAATATGATGCCTCTACCTGGTTCTCTAGAAGCAGAGCCTCCTTGGCCATTCTGGTGCAAGTTATTTATTGGGAGAGCCTTCTTGGGAGAAAAGGAGCAATGGAAGCATGCTGTGGCTTCCATTTTCATGTGGAAAAAGTTAAGCATGGATTTGGTCTCAGTTGGGGTCTTGCTTCAGCCTTTAGCTTTGGGGCTGACCCAGGAACAGTCCTGGAATCTGAAAGTTCTTCCTTATCAGTCAACCATTGTCTGGGGGCTGCTGTGACATTCCAAGTAAGATGGCTTTCATTGGCTGAAAGCAATTTTCCACTCTAGGAGGCAGCTGTGAGCTATTAGCAGCCAATACGATGGGAGGAGGGCAGGATGGTGACTGCCTAAGTAAAGGGCACCTGGGTGGGGGCACTGACAGCTTCTAATGTATATTTTACTAAATGTAAATATAGACTACTAGATGCATTCTTCTCTGGTCTCTCCAATTAGTATTAAAAGTATTTACTATTTACCTTCATAATGGTGACTTTTAAAATCAGGTATTAATGCTTGTCAAATATTTTCACTGATATATTTTTCATGTCATGAGGGAAAGAATGAATATTGCAGAACAGGAAACTATTCTCTGAATGTCTAGCATTTCCTTGACTTTTTTTGATTTGTAAAGTTCAAATAAACTGTATCTTCTACCCCACGTATACCTATGCTGATTTTGATGAGAAAATATTTGATGTTATAGAAAATTTAATGTATAGTAACTTGTTACCAAATATTTCATTAAAATTGATGCTTCAGGAGGATACTTCTGATTTGTTTTGTGGTTTACTGTGGCACCCTGAGGATATGGGTACTTTGTTTGAGAACACAAAGTAGTGTCATCAGCCATCCCTACCTCCTATGCAGTAAGTAGCTGGTAATCTAGGGGAACTAACTTTTCTATGAATATTTTCATGCTTACTAAATTACAGGAGCATAATTGAGACAATGGTGACATTACATCTTTTGTTGTTCATCAGTTCGTGTCATTATGTTAAGGCTACAGAATTGTTTTTCACTAATAGATGCATCTAGCATACTAAAGATTTTTTATACATAGATCTTTTTTTTATTTTCCCTATATGTCTTATACTCGTGTCGTTTGTTCCATCAAAATATATTTAGACTTATATAGTTATTATCCTTAATGTAGCCTGTGATTGTTTTCTTGAATTTCACTCTGACACATGCAGTGGGAGAACGAAAAGATTTTAACCAATTTTATTAACTTTGTGGAATGAGCTGAGTTAGACCACAAAATGCTGGAATGGATTTGAAGACTGGCAAGAACGTTAATTCTGACTGGCATCCGTGGTGTTTCATTTCAGTTTACCACTCAAATAGCCAACAAGTAGTGCAAAGGTCACAAGAAATGAGAAACAAATAATGGACTTGAAACAGTTCTGCAAAGACACTCTATGTTTCTCAGAGACACTTCCACAATTCAGGAGTCAAAGTAGCCCGTAGGTACTGAGAATCCTGTTCAGTGATAGCAGCCAAGAAATGGGGCTGTTTCATCCAGTAGGCTTGGGCAGAGGCCACATTGGCACTCAGCTGTCTTCCTACCAATAAAGAAGACAATACTTTCTATGCTGCAGACACATCGATTTCTGCTGCATCAGGCCTATGATAGACTTGTTACACAGAGATAGCTTAACTGTTGAAGATCCTTGAGTGAGCAGGTTTATTGTGGGACCAAAATATAAGAAATAAATCAACTAAACTCATTTCTAGACCAAAACAAAATAAAACAAAAAAACTCACACTATATAGGAATACTCTAAATTGCATGTTAAACACTGACTCCAACTGACTAGAAGACTGTTTTATCAATTTATTGATTCCACAAAATTGGCCAAAGGCTAAATAATCAGTATGAATCAGTCAATGTGCACAGATTCAGTATGTGCCACTAAATAGGGAAAGAACTCCCAAGATACAAGTAACATATTTTATGTGGTATATAATAAGCAGTTGCTACATGTACTTGGAGAAATTTATTATATTTTCTGTGCATCTTTACTTTTGGAAACAAGGATTCAGGGTTTTGTTTTGTTTCATTTTAAGAAATTAATGCATTTGCTCCAAATTGGAGTATATTCTGCTTACAAAAAGTAAAGGTTTTTTTTTTTTTTTTTTTTTTTTTTTTTTTTTTTTTTTTTTTTTTGTATTTTTAGTCTACCAGCTATTAACAGATAGGTATTGTCAGGAATTCCCTTCTGCCAACCAGAAGTCTTATACTTTTCATCCCATAGAGCTCAGGGTGAAAATCTTACTTCTGGAAATACTTCTATTTCTCTTCTCTTTTCCTCTAACTTTTTCTCTGTCTCTGTTTTTCTCTCTAACACTCACATATGTATCTTCTTGCGAAAATAGATATGGATCTCCAGTTTATCCGGATATTTTTGGACAACAATCCTATTTTAAAGAATTTCCGGCTGGGCACAGTGGCTTATGCCTGTAATGTCAGAACTTGGGGAGGACAAGGCAGGAGGATCACTTGAGGTCAGGAGTTTGAGACAACCCTAGCCAACATGGTGAAACCTCATCTCTACTAAAAATACAAAAATTAGTCTGGTGTGGTGGTGGCGCCTGTAATCCCAGCTACTCAGGAGGCTGAGGAAGAAGAATCTCTTGAAACCAGGCAGCAGAGGTTGCAATAAGCCAAGATTGCGCTACTGCACTCCAACCTGGGCAACAGAGCAAGACTCTGTCTCAAAACAAAAAACAAAACAATTTTTTTTTAAAAAACATAAAACAACAAAAAAGAATTTCCATAGATCACTAAAATTGTATCATCTACATATCTTCCTCTGTTGTGTGTGTATCTGAGAATGTAGATCGGACTGCAGGTGTGTGCCACCATGCCCAGCTAATTTTTGCATTTTTAGGAGAGACAGGGTTTCACCATCTTGGCCAGGCTGGTCTTGAACTCTTGACTTCCTGATCCACCTGCTTCAGCCTCACAAAGTGCTAGGATTACAGGTGTGAGTCACAGTGCTTACTTATCAGGGAGTGCTTATTTTTGATATCATTTAGAGTTAGGTCAGTAATTGTGTATCATGTGCATTTTTATTTGTTAATAAGATAATCCATACACCTCTTGCATTTTACTTGTTTTTTCTTTACAGGTAGGAAGTTGTTATATATCTATATATTATTATTTCATTTATTAATGAAAGATTAATCAGACCAATTTAAGACACTTTGGATTTCCTTTAGAGGCCAGAGGTATACAATTCAATCCAATTATTTTATCCTTTAAAATTAATTTTACCTATGTAGAATAAAAATAAATTATTCTATAAGAAAATAGTTTAATTTCATTCCCCAAACACATTTTAATAGATACCAAAAGATGAATAATGAATTAGATAACCATGGCTCGGTAAGTAAGTATATTGCTTGAGGAGATGCAATAAAAATTCCTAGCACAATTTTATTAGGCTAATTTTATTATTAGCAAAATTATCTGAAAAAAATTAAATTTGTACTAATTTGGGCTATTTAGTAAAGAAAGCAACAGTCAGTGGAAAATAAATTTTTGTTTCTCAAAAAGCTGATTATAAGCCATGTTTATATATGGAAGGAAAAAAAACCAGTTTGGACTACTATATTCTGTGACCTAGAAAACCATTCAGTAGCAATACTATAAAAGCTTGTTCACTGCATTAAAACACAGACTAGTCAAGCACAGGTTGCTCATAACAACCAGGCTTGATAATTCACAATAATATTCTTCCTGAACATTTTGAGCTTTGATGTTATCAGGATTTTTTCTCTAGCTTCAGAATCATTGTATTAGGATTTGAGCTTAAATTATCCATTAATAACTTTTTGGCCAATGCTATTGAAATACAACACTCTGGTATATTCACTTTCACTCATCACTATACAATATACTCCTATTTTTAGTGTTATACTAGTTTAAGCCATTTTGAGTGCTGTTTTTTTTTAGATACAGGTATTATTCCAGATTTTCACTTGCAAATGACAGAAATCCAACCCAATGGCTTAAGTGGAAAAAGGGAGACTTTATTGGCACTGATATCTAAACCACAAAAAGAATGCAACCCAGTCTAAGTCTCAGATTCCCCAACCCCCCTATATCCCATTCTGTGTCTAGCTTTATGCACTCTTCAGCCTTTCAAGGTATAGTGGACTCTTGTTTGTAACTTCACCAGTATGCATGCCACTTTCTTCCAGATTTGCTTTAAAATCTGTATGACTCTCGAGATGCTAACTCTAGCCCTGATGACAGAAATCAAAGTCATAATTTGACAACAAAGGAAGCCTTAGATTGTACCACTAGGCTACAGTGACATTGGCCTTTTCTATATTACTGCTTTCCTTTTTTTACTGAGAAAAACATCACATATCATAAAATTCACCCTCATAAAGTATACACTTCAGTGCTTTGTAGTATATTCACAAAATTGTGCAACCATTGCCATTATCTAATTTCAGGACATTTCATTATCCCCCAAAGAAACTTTTTACACGTTAGCAATCATTTTTCATCCCCCCTGCTTTTCTCAACCACCCTTGAAAATTACTAATCTATTTATGTGTCTATGGATTTGCCTACTATGAATTTTCATACAAATGGAATATTTTTTGGGGGGTATGTCTGGTTTATTTAACTTAACATAATGTTTCCATGTTCATTCACGTTGTACCATGCAGCAGTACTTCGTTTTATGGCTAAGAAATAGTTCCGGCGTATGGATGTATCATTTTTGTTTATCTATTATCCATACTTTTATTCATCAGTTTATTATGTTGTTGTTCCTTTTCAGTTGTTTCTACTTTTTGGCAATGATAAATAACATTGTTATGAAAATTTGTGTACACACATGTCTGAGTGAACATTTGTTTTCATTTTGAGGGGTGTATGACAAGGAGTCAAATTGCTAGATCATATAGTAACTTTATGTTTAACTTTTTGAAGAACTACCAGAGTATTTTTCAATCCACTTCACTGTTTTACATTCCCATCAGTAATATATGAAGCTTCTAATTTCTTCATATTTTCATCAGCATCTGTTCCTTACCATCCATTTTATTCTAGCTATCCTAGTGAGTTTGAAGTGATACTTTATTGTGGTTTTGATCTGCATTTTCCTGTGGCTAATAATGTTGAGATTTTTTCTTGTGCTTGTTAGTTACTGCATATCTCTTTAGAGAAATGTTTGATCTCATCCTTTGTCCTCGTTTTATTGGGCTACTTTCGTTATTGAGTTTCAGGAGATTTTATATAGTATGGAGACTAGTCCCTTACAAGAAAGATGGTCTGCAAATATTTTCCCCTATTCTATAGACTACATTTGACCTTCTTTATAATGTTCCTTGAAGCACAAATGCTTTCAATTTTGATAAAACCCAATGTATCTATTTTTTTCTCTTATTATTTGTGTTCTTGGTGTTATATCTAAGAAATCATGGCCTAATTTAAGGTTGCCAAGACTTATAGCTATTTTTTCTGTGAGTGTTACAGGTTTACGTTTTATATTTATGTTTGTAATCCATTTTGAGTTAATTTTTATGTATGTTCTTAGGTATGGATCCAATTTTATTCTTTGTCTTGTGGATATCCAGTGGTTCCAGCACCATTTGTTGAAAGATTATTCTTTTCCCATTTGATTTCTTTGTACCTTTATCTGAAATGACTTATCTATAAAGGTAAGAGCCTATCTTGAACTCTCAATTCTCTTTTATTTATCTATGTATCTGTCCTATGCCAGTACATAATTTTTATGTCTTTGTGGTAAGTTTGGAAATCGTAGTAATTTTGGACAATGTGATTTCTCAAATTTTGTTCTCTGTTTTTGAGATCGACTGGGCTAGTATTGCATTTTCATCTAAATTTTAGGATCAGCTCATTAATTTCTGTAACAAGCTTAATTGGGATTTTGAGTGAGATTGCATCGAATCTAGGGAAATTTTGTTAATATAGCTATCTTAACAATATTAATTCTTCTAATTCATAACGATGGAAAGTATTTCCATTTATTTTGGTCTTTTTAAATTTCTTACAATGATCATTTTAGTTTTCAGTGTACAAGCTTTCCAATACTTTTGTTAAATTATTCCTAAATGTATTTACCATTTTAGATGCTATTGCAAATAAGTTTTAAGAATTTTATCTTTGGATTATTCATTGTAATGTATAAATAAAATTGATTTCCATTAATTTTATTTAGACAATCTTCTATTATCTAAATTTATTTATTGGCTCTAATAGTTTTTAATATTATGTGGATTCCTTAAGATTTTTTTGTATCTCAGATCATCTATAAATAGAGTTAATTTTACATCTTCCTTTCCAATCTTGATACCTTTCATTTCTTCTTTTTTTTGCCTATTTGTCCTGGATAGACCCTCCAAAAATGTTTACTAGAAGTGTTGAGAGCAAACATACTTGTTATAGTGCCTGATTTTAGGGAAAAAACTTTCAGTCTTTTGCCACTAAGTAGGATGTTAGTTGTGGACTTTTAATAAATATTCTTCATTGTGTTGAGCTTCCTATTTCAAGTTTTTTGAGTATTTTCTTTTTATGAAAGGTTGTTATTTTCTAATGCTTTTCTTCTATGTCTATTGAGATAATCAACTGGCTTTTGTGTTTTATCATATTAATATGCTTTACTATATTAATGTTGTATACTGCATTAACATATTTTTATATTTTAAGTAATTCTTGCATTTCTAGGATAAATCCCACTGGACTATGGTGGATAATCCTTTGTATATGTTGCTGGATTCAGATTGTTAATATTTTATCATGCATTTTGCATCTATATTCATAAGAAGGATAAGTCTGTAGTTTTCTTTCTTGTAATGTTGATGTTATTCGTTTTTATATCAGAGTAATACTGGCTTCATAGTTTGAGTTGGGAAACGTTCCCTTCTCTTCTAGTTTTCGGATGAGTTTGTGAAGGATTTGGTATTGATTTTTCTTTAACTATTTAGTAGAATCATCAGTGAAGCCTTCTAGTCCTGAATTTTACTCTGTGGTATTTCTTTCTTTTTTTTTTTTTTTTAAATCACTAACACGATTATAAAGGGAATACAATGAACAATTATATGTAAATGTATTCGATAACCTAGATGAAATGATATCCTGGAAACATGCAAACTACCAAAACTCAAGATAAAATAGAAAACAGAAATAGATAAAAGAGATGAAAATAATAATAAAAAAGACAATAAGAAAACTATAGACATATGTCCCTTATTAATATAGATGCAATATATATTGCAAAGTCTACAATACCAAAAAGCATTTATTTGTTTTTATTTACAGTTTTTATTTGTTGACATCTCAATTTGGTAAGACATTGTTCTTATATTTTCTTTTAGTTATTCACAGGTGGTTTTCTTTAATTTACTAACCATGTTTAAAATAGCTGATTTAATATATTTGTTTAGTAGGTCCAATGCCTTGGTTTTATCAGGTACAGTTTCTGTTGACATTTATTTTTACTATTTATTTCTTTGCATGTCAAATAATTTTTATTTCAAAACTGGACATTTGAAATAATACAGTGTGGCAACTCTAGAAATTAGATTGTCTCCTATCAGTGTGTTTTGTTGTTGCTACTTGTTGTTGTTATGTTTGTTTGTTTAATGGCTTTCCTGCACTAACCATTCGAAGCTGTTCTGGTGGCGGATCCATATGGGTCTGCAGCAACCTTAGCTCTTGCCTCCTCAGAAGAAAAAATTCAACTGAGGGGCATAAGGCAGATAAAAAGACTGAAGGAAGTTTCAGAGCAGGAATGGTAGTTTACTTAAACGGCTTTAGAATAGAAAAGAAAGGGGGAAATGTAGCTTAGAAGAGACCCAAGTGAGCACTGAGATCAAGTGTGGTATTTAACCTTGATCTTAGGACTTTATAGGCTGGCCCCTTTGCCATGATTCTTCCCTTAGGGTGGGCTGCCTGCATGCACAGTGCCCTCCTTACCCTCGGGAATTGGGCACATGAAGTATGTTTAGGAAGCTGTACGCATGACCATTTGAGGTTTTCTTCCCGTTTCCAGTGGAGTGCTCCCGGAAGTTCATACTCCAACATCTTGTCTCTTAATGCAGATTCCCAGGAAGTTGTTCTCCCTGGGCATCTGCATTTAATTAAAACATTCGTGCAATAGGTATGGACCATCAGGAAATGGCCTCTCCCTGGGGCCAGCTGCCAAGTTATCACTTTTAGAAAGGCAATGTGATAATTTTCAAACTGTCACCTAACATTCCTAGTGGTGGGGGAAGAGCCCTCTCCTTCACAGCTCATGCCTATCTAACTACCTGTAACAAAGCCTTTATTCTTTATTGTCTGTGAGCTCTAAAGTCTCTGCATGTCGAGTTTAATGGTCAGTTAATGATTGTACAGAGATTCTTTAAGTCTCCCATTTTCTGAGTGGTCCTGTATGGCAATGTGGGGGCATGGCATCAGTGCTCAGGCAGGCAGTTTGCAGCTCTGCCTTTCCCTTCCTTTCCTGCTCACGCAGAGGCTCAAGGTCAGCCAGGGGTGAGTGCTTAGAGCCTTCTATATAAGTTTGGGGTACACACACAGTCCTTGATACGCACATAGACTGTTGCATGCACATAGACTCCTAGATTCCTAAGAATATGTTGTAGCTTTTCAAATTTTCCCTTAGATATCTTAATCTCTTGGCTTTTTGTTTAAGTTCTTCAACTACACGTTGTTTGCCCCAGTTGTTATTGCCATGTCAGGCAACTGCGGTGTTAAACAACTGCTGCCAATTATTTTAAAACGCCCCCAGGAAAAAGATCAGAGCTGAGCGAGCTTTGATTCAGGTCCAGTAAACGCAAGCTTTGGAGTTGGATTTTCCAAGGAATTTCTAGATAGGTCAGGGGATGATGGTTATCTGGGACTTTGAAAAAGCTCTAGCTCTGTTCTTCTCTCTCATCAGTGGCTGCTAGGCTGCTGGTTGCCACCAGCTCACTGTTGTCACTGAGATTCGTAAATTTTTCTTGAATTACACTCTTCAGATTGTTGCAAGTTTTTGGTTAATTCCCACAGTTCTGAAAATGTTGATTTTTAAAAATGTTGGTGGTGTTCTTGTTGCTTTTATGGAGCAGAGGATATTTGAGGTTTTTACTCTGCCACTTCCACTGATGTTACCTCTCATCTGCCACTTATATGTATAAGAATTTGAGTTTATTTTTTCCTTTGAACTACAACCAAGAGTATCTTAACTGATACCCTTCTCTATTCAGTATAATTCATGGCTTCCAGTTCTAACCTCCAGTCTGTTTTTGAAGAACTAGATTTAATTCGGAAACTCCTGGGATAAATTCAATTGGCAAAACCTGGATGATTTACCCATGTTCTATACAATTACTAGGGTAAGAGTGTGCAGTCTTTGATTGTTCCAGCTGAGTGGTCAGAAGGAAGTAAGAGTGGAACTGTGTCTGGAAGCCTCCACCTGGCCACATGGTTACGGATAGGGAAAAACAGTTTTCTCAAAGGAGAATTATATAGTTCTGAATAAACAGGATAAAAAAAATGCTCACAAAATGCAGTTTGTCTTTCTCAAAAGGAATTGTGATTTACTGGTAATTTACAATATGGCAAAATCAGTAGAGAAGCTATACTGTGTCCTCAATTTACTTTGGTGTCTTCCTTGTTCCACACTCCATGATTGTTATTATAACAAGTTTCATAACCCCAAACTCTGTGAATGAACTTTATTGTTAGGATTTCTCTGACCTGTGGCAACACTGAAGGGCTTTGATGTAAAGGCTTCTGGTGGGAGGAGAATGAAATACTGAAGAAAAAAATAAATGGAATTCTACTCAACAGGAAATGTATACCATGATTTTTCATGGATAATAGAAATAATGTGATCAAGCATATGCTGCCAAATGTCTGGCATACCACGTGAATTCAAAAACATTAAGCAATCAAGCAGGGATTTTTTATTTAGAAATTCTGATAAAACTATATTCATGACTGCATTTTAATCAAGTTACTATATTGCCTTTGAATGTTATCATAATTTCAAGGTTTAAATAATGATTGTGTTTTTGTGTTTCTTTTGCATTTAGAAAAAGCAATTATCATCCAATGAATGGATTTTGATGAAAATGGCATTGAGAAGTAATTATCTAAGTTCAATTCTTATACATAATCATAAGCCAACCTTTTAAAGTTTAATGAAGGTTTTGCCTCAGTCCACCCTATTACCTCAATGCTGGCAATAGTGCCATTAATTCAAATGGTACAATATTCTTGATACAAATTATGACTAGGAAACTATACTAAACAAAGTAGAGAGAGGGGTATCTGGAGTCCCTTGTGGGCTGATCCTATTTAGGCTAAGGGCATAATTTAAAGGACTAGATTTCTAGTAAGAATCATTTCAATTCTGCTTTTCCTGTGTAGAAATAAATATTTTATGACTTTCAGGCTGTCTGAAATTCAGTCTCGTTCTATATCCTGTCTTTTGGAGCCATTGCCAGTACAATCTCAGAAGCTGCAGACAACAAGGGGTTGATAATGAAAGTGAGGTATGTGCTATAGCTATTTGCTGTGTATTTTACCTCCTTTCCAGCTAAAAGCTATCAGCGGGAAGACAAGTGGCTATTTCCCTGCTGAGCCCTTGATGATTATTTGCTGGAACAAACTTTTTGATTCATAGATTCTCAGAGATAGGCACAGCCTTATTTAACACAAGAATTTCTCTTATATACTTAAATTTTGTCATTCATCTTCTAAATAGATTCACTGACTGGAATCCACACTTCCTGAAGACACAATCCATCCCTATTGCACATACCTTTTAGAAACCTCTTCATTGCATGAGCTGCAATTTGACTTCTTAAAAGTTCAAGCATTGCACTTGTTTTATCTTAAGTGGATAGGGAAAACTGAAAAACTTATAGGCTCAGAATACTAAGAAACTTCATACTAGGTTTCACAGAAACATTTCAGTTTAGATATTTTTGTTCAGGTAATAATACATAACATTAGAAAAGTGATGTAAATACTGCTTTTGCCCTTCATTGAAATATTTGACAATTTCTCATTATTATGAATATCATGAAAATATAGGCTAAGTGGTAAAATTAATTCATACTCGCTGGGTAAAGGCCATCCAAAGGATGCCTATTAATGGATTTCTGTGAACTTGGAGTTTGGATGCAAAAGGTTTTTTTTTCTTGGCCCTGTCCCATTAGACATTTGTGTCAATACTTTGCATTAGAATTAAGAAAGGATATATTTACCAATATGTAGATGGCATGATGTAGAGAAGAGGCACTTTTATGTGTAACAAATAATAAAATCAAAAATATCATAGCACATTAGTTATACAGGCTAAATCTAATCATAAAATTTTAATAAGGATAGACAGTCCTTTTCAAGTAAACATTGGAGGTTTATGGCTTAGAAACATGAGATCAAGAAAGCCTAGAAACTTCAGTTGACTGAAAGAATATATGTACTCTTATACAGGAGTTAACAAATTGAATCCCACTGTCTCTGTTGGTAAACGAAATGGTATTGAAACATAGCTGTCCTTACTCATTCACAGCATGCCTAAGGCTGCTCTCGTGCTACAACAGTATTGCATATTGCAAGAGGAATTTGTGAACCAAAAAGCAAAAAAAAAATCTACTATCTGGCCATTTATGAAAAATTGTGTTGGCCTTGATCTAATGCAAATAGTTTTTGTTAATACATATAGATGATCCATGTATATGGAGGTAATAACCCTTGATGTTTTTGGCACTATTGCTTAGTTTTATCCTTTTTAATAATTTCAGTTCTGGACTCTACATTTTGCTAAGGACATTACCAACTATCCAGAAGACTGATGGGAAATGTAGAGGGGATGCAAAAAAGCCATGTTACATGAAGAACTATTAAAGAACCTAGAAATAATTTCTCTAGAGGAAAGAAGATTCTTGGGAAATATGCTAGCTATATTTGTGGTTTCAAATACGCAAAAAATAATTGCATAGAAGTTATTTGCTATATTATGAAGCTTTAGAGAGCAGACCTAGGAAAATGAGTTAATGAAATATATGGAGTTAGGGTTTAGCATATTAAAGAACAATCTACTGATTAAAATTATTCAAAAATAAATTCTATTACATTGGGAGGGCATTGTTTCCCTCTGTGGAGAGAATTGAATCAAAAACGCACATCCACGTTTTTGGATATGTAGATATGATTTCGGAAGCAAGGAAAAACATACTCTTCGATAACCTTTTTGGCCCCTACAAATGCTGAGACTGTACTGTTTTATTTCTGCTACCAATCACAACTCATTCAGCCTTCCTTTTGTTGTGACTGGCTTCCAGCTTTGATCTCATCTGTTTCTTGTCCTGGGCCTATCTGGTTTGACAGGAATCCCTTGAGACACAAGCACCTACCACAGGTTCCAATTACCTAGTCCTACTGTCTTATCTATAAGACTTTGCTCTTAGATACAATCCCACTTCAATTATTTTATCCAAATTATTATAATTTTGGCCTCTGGCTAGGCAGTGGCAGCCTAGTCCTAATTGAAGGCCTAGGATCATGCTCATTCATGCAACAAATATCCATTTTTATTTTTTTGTTTACTTTTTTTATTAGCACCATTTACTTGCTTTAGAACAACAAACATCCATTGAACACCTAATAGATATTACTGTAGGACCTGGGGATATAGCAACATTTATTATTCACAAATGATCCTAATCTGGGCAGGATCTTATATGAGCCATTTATTTTCTTGTCCACTTGTTGCCTAACAGGGATGATATTTATAATATCTACCACTTTGTGCTGCTTAGAAATAACTGTTACATTTCACAAACACTGAAGTGATGCCTACTACTTCTTAGGTACTGTCCTAAGCACTTGGTAATATTCAATCATTTAATCCTAATAACATGTCTACAAAATAGACATCATTATGATTCCTATTTTACTGATGAGAAAATAGAGACCAAAAGGAATTCAATAACTTGACCAAGGTCATATAAAAATTCTAGATCCAGGATTCCAACATAGGTAGGCTTGCTAAAGCCCCTGCTTATAGTCACAGATGCTAGGTTGAGTGAAAGTTCCATTATCATAGCTGGAGGTGTTTCCCTCTCCCTTTTCTCTTTTCCCTGGTCTTCTTTATATAGCCTAGAAAGTTCTTTCAAGGAAAGCCATCCCATGGGAGGCTAAAGCCTGGAAAGTCATGCTTGTTTTGAGTTTCAGCAGGTATTTGTCAGATAAGGTACGTAATGGAACTTGACGTAACCATAAAGTGGCAATGCAAAACTCTGCTTAACTCCACCATATTGATCTGTTAGAAAAATGGAGGAGGAGAAAGAAGAAGCAAAGCATGATGGCAGAGAATACTTAATTGTAAGCGTAATTGTATATAAAGAACAACTATGTAACACCCACCAAAAAATATTCTTTAACTATTGTGGTCACTTTTAGAAAATAATACTGCATGATTAAACATATCAAATTGCTTCCATGACAAAATGGTGTGGATTGGTAAGTTTTTGTGCTTGTATTATGCCTAATTCCTGGACTTTTTTGCTAAATTGCAATTGCTTCTTTGGTAATCCATGCATTGTAGTGGAAGCAAAGCAGAATTAATCTATGCACAGAGATTTTTTTAAAGGCAGTTTGCATATTTAAATATCACTTTTAAGTTTGTATTTGTCCACAGGGCTATCTTCTTCTAGGTATTGCTTAAGCTTTGGGTTCAATCTTGTATATAGATTTCTATATTGTTGGGTTTTTATATGATTTCCTAATCTATCAGTTTTCCATTAATCATTCACATATCATCATAACACTGGACCAGGAAGAAGTTTCAGAGTAGTCACTCCCTATTTGTTTCTAGCTGTATTTCTCTTATGTTTTATATAGTGAAAAAACATTTGTAGTGCATATTTTACCTAATAGCCATATAGTATAAGCCCTTTCTTCCCTTCCTTTCTCCATTCCTTCTCTCCTTCCTTTAGCATGTATCAATAGCCCAAAATGTGTCCAGTCTTGGGCTAGGTTCTAGAACACAAAGATGAAGCATATACCGCCTGCATCTCTATGAGGTCATGCCTCAGAAAGGAATCTCTAATAAGAGGTAATAATAAATACTGAAAAAGACAAGTATGAGATACTATATTATGCTGTGAAACCTAAAGGAGGGGTATTATTTATTATTTACTCGATAAATATTTAACACATATTCACTAAGGATTAGACATTGGGCTAGATGTTGATAGAAGGGGAGGATGTTGCATACAACATTTTCATGAGTTTTGCTGTGGGAAATTGTATCTTAATAGGTTATAGGGAGGGTTAAGTTGGGTGATAATAAGGCAGGTTTGTGTAATAATGGAAAAGACACAAAAGAGAAAGAAAAAATGATGATGCAGTATAATGAGAAAATTGAAGGATCAAAGTCCTTGAAAGCCTAGATGAGGATTGATCTAGGTCACAAGTGGTGGTGTTGATTGAGGTAGAAGAAGGAACTGTTTTTTTTTTTTTGCTCCTAACAGGAGAGAGGATAAATTAGGCCTATGGCTACTGACCTAGGGAGGGAGGGGTTGTTGTAAAAAGATAAAGCAGTTGTCAGATGGTTGCCTTTTTTAATGTATATGGTAAGGTTGCCACTTGTTAGTGAAGGTGGAATACATGCTGGATAATTTTAGGTACACATAGAAAAAAATTGTTGTTTTGGAGAGTAAGAGAGTGAGGTCACTAGGTAGGTGACATGTTTCACAGATTTAAGGGCTTGAGATTTTGGTCTTAAATTTCAAGGAGGTAAAATTGAAATGCAAAAGTTTCTTTAGTCGTGTCCTGCTATTTAGTATGTGCAGTTGTAGAGTAAGCAAATGATTGGATTGAATTACTGTAGGGTTTTCCTGAGTGAGTACATAAGAAAGAGGGATTAGCCTTAGATGTTTCCATGAAAGTAGTTACAGAGGTGTGTCATGAATATGAGCTATATGAGGAGGAAGGTGAAACATTAATGAAAAATTTAAAAGATACTTGTTACCTTCAGGCAATTTGGGGCTTTGAAATCTTGCCTGTATTAGGTGGGTAGGATATGCCCTATTCATGGGTGTGTTTAACAACATATGAAGGATTTCTTAAACTCAGCCTTTAAAAAAAAATAGCAAAATCAGAATAACTAAATAGAAACTCTCTAGTAAGACTTATATTTCATTATATGTTATAGACAATAAACAATGAATGTTGGAGAATGTTCCATTCTGCCTCTTAATCATTCTGTATCTAAACTGATAATAAACTTCAATCAGTGACATTGAAGGGGATCGGTAAGGGATAGTATCAAGAGTACTCTGTGTATCGTAATTTGCTGTTACATGTGGCCTAAGATGGTGGCTTCTTGCTTTAAAGACCTTACTAATCATTACCGAATATTCATATTCTCTGCTCAACAATTTGGAAATGACTTAGGTGCTATAGCTCTCTGTCTCTCTGATTCGATCTCCGTATTCATCTATGCTGTCCTTAGCACAAGTATTTGTTTCTGTAGACGTTCCTTGTTCTGTTCTTTATGTTACATAGAGGAAATTCTGAGAATCTTCATCAGTAGCACTATGAAACTCCTTCCAGACAGAACAGTCTAGAACAGGTATTGTCAAACTGGGCCGAATCTGTTCTGCCACCTGCTTTTCTAAGAAAATGTTGTTGGAAGAAAACCATGTTCATTCATTTCTGTATTGTCTGTGGCAGAGATGGACCACCATGATAGAGATCATATGAGTTGAAAAGCCTAAAACATTTATTACTTGGCTCTGAACAGCAAATACTTGCTGACCTCTAGTCTAGAATAGCATTGTGTAAATACATCAGGTCTAATAACGGAAGTCTCCATGAGTCCTTCTTCAGAGGTGACTAGAGTGCAGTGATAATGGCGAGGCCCCGAGGACTTCTCTAACTCACACTTCCTGTCCAGTCACCTTCACTGCAGCAACTGTCTTACTGAGGGGTGCTGTCACTGTTCCTGTCCACTTTCTGGCTGTTGAATGTCTCAAGAGTTCTTCCCACCCTTAATAAGGACTAAACCTGAAAGTAGCATGTGGCAGTTTTTCAGCTGATTTGGGAGATGATACAAATTTTGCTATTTCTTAACTTTTAATTGTTGTGTTTTCTGGTTCTCAGTAGGGAGACTTGAAGAAAATTGCTAATTCCCTTTAGTTAAATAACAGTTTAGATGAAACAAACAAGAACTTTTACTCTTTAATAAAATGCAAAGTTACCATGTCTTTCTGTTGGATCATTCATGCATCATAATGTGAATGGAGTTCTAGGAGTATGTTTATTCTCACAATAGGTTTAATTCTGAGTGAAAGCGCTAATTGAAAAATCAGAAGAATATTGTCTTTAAGAACTCATGTTAATGCATGCATTCATCCATCTGAATTTTGATGAACTGGGTTTTTTTTTTTTTTTTTTCCTGTGTAAATTCTTATCAGAATAGCCTGACTCTAAATTGTGCCCTGCTTGTAACTCTCATTTATGATTTGCTCCTTGTTGTTTGCCAGCTCTTTTTAAACTATATAGTGGAAGGAAAATGTTTTAAACAATGTCACATCCAGATGGTGATTTCTGAGAGCTTCAAATGCAGGTTTTAATCCTTCTTCCACATTATCCAGATTCAGGCTGCTGAACAGCACAGGGGCTTTTCAGACACATTAAGGATTCCGAACAGGCTTCACCCCAGACACCCTTGTGCTCCTTGCCATTCTAATGGTTGCATTTTGTCTCTGGGTGGAATCTTCTCACATTTCATTTAGTGAAAGTGATTTGTTTCCAGCTACAGCTTCTCAAAAGCTGTGATCACATGGGTTAACCAACATTAATTTCCCCATGCATCCTGTTCTGTAGTCTATGGAGAAGAAAAGCAGACACTGCTCAGGTTTTCTGTCTTGTGTCCTTTTGTGTTTTCATTAAGTTTTTATTGTGCAGGAAAAGATTAGGAAAATGAGAACCAGGGTGCAAGAAAAGGAGAATGAAGGGAAAATAAATTGCAGGGCAGAGTTTTTTCCTCATCTTTTTATTTTTATTTTTTAATTTAGCCATTAGGGAGATAAAGAAAGCTAACTCAAAATTCACCAGGGCTTTAGGACTGCAGGGTGAGGATTTAGGCAGCATATTCTTTCAGGCTTTGCTATACCCACACATATCTTGAATTAAAGATATAAACCAGGAGGGTGAAGATGTTTGAAATTATACAGACTCTCAAGGAGGTTTCTCACTGATTTTCTTTTAGGGGAAAATCAATACATTACACCTAGAAAAGTCTTTTTTTTTTTTTTTTTGGTAGGTTTATTGTAACTTAAATATTCAAAATATTCATGTAGATTTCTGTATCCTTGGCCATAACAAAAACTGCTTGGCAGTAGGCACGTAGGAAGAAAGATTCACTTTATAAAATCTAATTCCAAAAACATTGATCATAATTGTCAGAATGTGATAGTTTAAGATTTATTTTAGCGATCATGACTAGTTTAAGATAGTTTCGCCTTTTTGATAAGAATGTTACAGTTACATAGTTTATTTTCGTTTTTAAAATCAAAAGCCTATATTCCAATTTAAAATTTTTCCTTAAATTAATAATTGTCTTGGCAATAAAAGTGTACATTTGTGAGAAGATTTGTATCACATAAATAGTCATTCACCTTAAATTAGGAAGCCAAAGGCCCAGTAAGACAGGGAGGGAAGAACTCTTGTTTAAACTTATTTTACCCGGTGAAAATGTCAGAAAATGAGATCCAGATTCTGGGTTCCTTAGCACTTCACCATTCACCCAGGACTTTTGTTTGTTTTTAATACCTAGAGATTGTCATCATAGAAAAGGCTAATATAATTCTAAGTAGACTATCCCTAATGCTTTAGCTATAATTACAAATTAATATGATTATAGTCTTCTGACATTTGTCACTCATTTATATATCCACTCACACAACAATTATTGAGTGTCTATTCTGTGCCAGATTTGGAGCTACATACCAAAGAGAGAAATTGAAACAATTTCTTATCCTCAATAAACACAGAGTCATTTTCTATGATGCTGGCAAATTATTCAGAAGACCAAAATAGCACTCAAAATATTTCATTCTCAACATTTCTGATTAGACAATAATCAATAATTCAATAATTTCAGAAATTAGACAATAATTCTCCTAAAATCAGTTTGGTTTTGCACATGGTATTTTAAGACATCAAGACATGGAGAAACATATAGTTATCAATGGAATGGGACTTGAACTTTTATTGTGGGCCAAGGAGCTATTGGAATACTAAGTGAAAAAAATAATCGAGTACTCTAAATGTGTAAAAGAATGTTGGTACAGAAGAAAAGCCAATGGACTTATTGAAATTAAGGGTTCATAAAATACTTTTATTACTCTGAGAACTTAACATTTCCAAGAATAAAGGCTGCGATGAGATAGTGAGAAAACCACTAGACTCGGAAACAATGTTCAGATCTGAGACTTGGCTTCATCATTTACTTGGTAAAAGACTTTGTCACATTATTTTGAACCTGAGTTTGGATTTTTTTAATGGTTAGTTAACTACTTTATTAAGTTACAGAGAGAACAAGGTGAGATGCAACAAGGGAAAACACTTTGTAAACCTTAAAATTGAAGAGATTATTGATATTAATAAACAACAAATATAAAGGTATCTTATGAGTATACCTTTTTTTCTGCACAATCTTCTACAATGCACAGATATTCCTCCTTAATATTTTTCATTTTTCCCCTTCCTCTAATGCTTGGTTAATTGCCTTAATTAAAATCTACTACATGCCCCTTTTTTTCTCCATTCATCTTCATTATATTTGTAAGTCAAAATCTGACATTAGTTATGACTGACAAATATAATCACAAGGATAGCAATGAAAGTAAAATCATAACAATGTGAATTTTGGTGCAGCAGTGGAGATCTCAGATCCTGGAATCTTTGAAGATGTTTCTTTCTAATTCTCTTATATTTGGGTCTAATTAAAACTGTATTTCCACGTCCATTAGATTCTCAAAATAAATTGAAAATCTTGTTTACCATAATTATGAACTCCTTTCCTAATGTACTGGTATTACAACATCATGGTTTTCTGTAAGTTTTTGTTATAAATATAGAACATTTTCTAAATGCTTTGGAAGAAGTAGATTATTTATAGGGATACATCATCAGCTTATTTTTTTTAACTAACCTGAGAATGCACCTCTCTATTCTCTCAGCATTCTGCTTTTACATCTGTTATAACATTTAGCACACTTGTTTTACAAATTGAATGTTTATCTTGTTTTTTCTTTGTCTTTCTACCATCAGCACTTATCCCAATGATGGCAGTGATTTCCAATTATGTTTATAAACTAAGTTATTTTCACTGAAAATATAAAGTTTTGTACAAGTAGCTTTCCAATGACTTTTTTTGAAGTGAGTTTTTTTGGTAAATAGGGAGCTTTCTATATGGCTTTTTTGGTATAAGTTGACATTTATATATGATAATCATATTTTACTAACAGTTATTGAATTTTTATTGGGTTTTAGCAGAGGCAGTAAGAAATTTACAGTGAAATATTCACAGTATTAAAACTACACAACTTTATTAGCAAACATGAGCATTTGTACAGATTATTTCAGTTCTGTGCTAGGTACTCCATATAATAAACTTTGTTATAAGACAATATTAAAATAAAACCTACAGAAGTCCAAGGCTGCAAACTTTAGTAAATGATATAAAAGTTGACTCACAAAATTAGAAAAAACTACTTTAAATTTCATATGGAACCAAAAAAGAGCCCAGATAACCAAGACAATCCTAAGCAAAAAGAACAAAGCTGGAGGCATCACACTACCTGACTTCAAACTATACTACAAGGCTACAGTAACCAAAACAGCATGGTACTGGTACCAAAACATATATATAGACCAATGGAACAGAACAGAGGCCTCAAAAATAACACCACACACCTACAATCATCTGATCTTTGACAAATCTGACAAAAACAAGCAATAGGGAAAGGATTCTCTGTTTAATAAATGATGTTGGGAAAACAGGCTAGCCATATACAGGAAACTGAAACTGGATCCCTTCCTTAGACCTTACACAAAAGTTAAGATGGATTAAAGACTTGAACGTAAGACCTAAAACCATAAAAACCCTGGAAGAAAACCTAGGCAATATCATTCAGGACATAGGCATAGGCAAAGACTTCATGACTAAAACACCAAAAGCAATGGCAACAAAAGCCAAAATTGACAAATGGGATCTAATTAAACTTAAGAGATTTTGTACAGCCAAAGAAACTATCATCAGCATGAATAGGCAACCTACAGAATGGGAGAAAATTTTTGCAATCTATCCATCTGACAAAGGGCTAATATCCAGAATCTATAAAGAACTTAAACAAATTTACAAGAAAAAAACAATCCCATCAAAAAGTAGGTGAAGGATATGAACAGATAATTCTCCAAAGAAGACATTTATGTAGCCCACAAACATGAAAAAAAGCTCATCATCACTCGTCATTAGAGAAATCCACATCAAAACCACAATGAGATACCATCTCACGCCAGTTAGAATGGCAATCCTTAAAAAATCAGGAGACAACAGATGATGGAGAGGATGCGGAGAAATAGAAACACTTTTACATTGTTGGTGAGAGTGTAAGTTAGTTCAACCATTGTGGAAAATAGTGTGGCAATTCCAGAAATACCATTTGACTCAGTAATCCCATTACTGGGCATATACCTAAAGGATTATAAATCATTCTACTATAAAGAAACATGCAAATGTATGTTTATTGCAGCATTGTTCACCATAACAAAGACTTGGAACCAACACAAATGCCAATCAGTGATAGACTGGATTAAAAAAATGTGGCACATATACACCATGAAATACTATGCAGTACTAAAAAAGGATGAGTTCATGTCCTTTGCAGGGACATGGATGAAGGTGGAAACCATCATTCTCAGCAAGCTAACACAGGAACAGAAAAGCAAATACCACATGTTCTCACTCATAAATGGGAGTTGCACAATGAGAACACACGGACACAGAAAGGGGAACATCACACACTGGGGTCTGTGGGGGATGGGGGACTAGGGGAATGATAGCATTAGAAGAAATATCTAATGTAAATGACAGGTTGATGTGTACAGCAAATCACCATAGAATGTGTATAACTATGTAACAAACCTGCACATTCTGCACATGTATCTCAGAACTTAAAGTATAATTTAAGAGAAAGCTGACTTGGATAAATGAAAAAGCATTATGCATTATTAGAAATAAAGCCTCCATAGTGTATGAATATAAATTCTATTTAAATTATTTCTTAATATAATGCAATCCCAATCAACATTTTAATATGACTTTGGCAGAGGGTGTCTTCACAAAATGATTTAAAAGTTTATTTGAAATAGTGAGAAAGAATAACCCCAAACTTTAAGTATGTATTAAGTACTTAGATTTGTACTAATACATAGTAAAACATATCATAATTCTAAAATCTTTAAAACAGAGTGATATTACTATGAATGAAGCAAAATTAAATATATCATAAAGTCTAGAAATAGAACCAAGTATGCCTAGTATATGATGAATATATAAGTTAGTATATTATAAAAATATGCTGCAAATTAATGGGAAAATTATGTATACTTAACAAGACTTTTTCTCATAAGAATTCTATAAACATAATTAAAAGGTAAATAGTGTAATACATAGGAGCTTTGTCAGTTAGAAAAGATCAACACTCTAACGGGTAAATATAATAGGCAAATAGCATACAGAAATTTGCAAAAGAAGAAATAAAAAGGTAATATAAACACATGGAAAACATGTCAAATTCCCTAATAATCAAATATATAAAATTAATTATGATATTTTTGCATATTAAGATTAACAGAAATGTTTCAAAATAAATTCATTTGGGGTTAGCATATATGTGGAAGGTGGGTTTGCTGAGTATCTATAAAATATGAACAAATCTAAACTTTTCACCATTTCTTGTTACTCACAAACAAAAGTAATTTTTTAATGTAATATCAATACAAATGATGAAAAAAAAACAAATGAAATGGCCACATTAATTAGAAACAAAAATATATGGCAACGTTTTTCTGGAGAAAAAAATAAACAATATTTACTAAGATCTCTAAAAGTAAGTACTCCCATTGGCCTGCCCAACTCACACTCCTAGGAATTTTTCTTAAGTAACTAATTATGGATAAAGACAAATATTTATCTAACAAGATGTTCTACAGAGCCTTGTTTATAATGGAGAAAAATAGAATCTATTAAAGTAGCCCTCCATAAAGGGATTAAACAAATGATGGTAAAGCCTGCAAGGGAAAACTTCATATTCACTTAAAGTCGCATTCTAGAAGAATATTTAGTGACATGAAGGGATATCTATGATATGATATGGCATCTGCACAACAATATTTATGATATGATAAGAGTTTTGCAAAATATTTCATTATACTAAGAAAGGGAAGTATATATACAAAATAATGGTTTTGGTGAATACTTCTAGGTAGTAGCTAAAAGTAGATAAATATATGTATCTTCAAACATTTTTAAATTAAAATGTATAATGGTATAATTAGGTAAAAGTCTATTATTCTCAAATACAAAATAAGACTATGAGTATCTATTATAATTTTTCTTTCCTATGAAATATTTTCTCTTTGCAAAAGTTCAGATAATGTATGTGTTCTATGATTCTGATCCCTAAGTTCTATTTCCCACGGTTTATTACAAATAATTGCAGTATACATGCATTATATATACACTTCACAGCCATCATCCTCAAAGAAATTTTCTAAGTGCTCATGTGTGCAAATAAGTTGAGAGGACATACACAGGTTAGCTACTTTATGGACTGATCAAAAAAATTGAGACGGCTGCTTTCAGCATTGACCTTGATGTTTTAGTCAAAAGTGTTACTGTGCTTTCCCTTACTCATATACAGGTATTGATCGACTTACCACCTATGCAACTTACGACCATTCGACTTTACCACCACAATCGCTAGCCACGACTGCTCCGTGTCTGGCAGCGCAAACGTTGCCCAGCTGGGCGTATGACAGTGCGGACCAGCTTCTGGCAGCACTACCATCTCCGCGTGCACCATTTCAACTGTACATATAGCCTACTCAGCTTACGACCAAATCGTGTTACGACCGGTGCGCGGTCCCGACCGTGGTCGTAAGTCGAGCACTAGCTGTACTTCTCAGACATCCCCTCAACCACAAAGCACCCTCTGTCATTGTGGATTATATTCCTAGATGATAAAGTAAGCAGATTTTTTTGGAGGGGATGGGCTTCAGTTCTTCCTTTCACCACATCTCTCTGCCTTTCCAGCACCTATCTAGGAAACCAGTGCCCTTATGAGTTAATCTCTAAAGCATGACCATCTGCTCCTGCTTTGACAAGTAAGTCTTTTAAAATGTTCTGGAGAAATTTGCTTTTCTCCAGAAATTCCCTGGGAGAGGAACCAAACTGCTAGTTTAGACATTAGCTGAAATCTGAGTAAAGTATTGCTCACTATTATTTCACAGATGGTAACAAGGCCCAAATAACATCAGGCATGAAACAAAATGAAGCACTTTGTGGAGGTGGTGAAGTAAGAAAAATGTAAAAAAAAAAAAAAAGGAAGAAAATCTTTGCTTTACTGCCATAAAATTGTATCTCAATATCCGTGAAATGTGACAAGAAATAATTTTGATCAGTCTGCAGTGCAATTGTTTGTTTATTAAAAATGAAAACTAGGGTGTTATTTAATGGGTATAATTTCACAAATGACCATCATTTTTACAAGTCAGCATTTGGCATTGTGGACTGCTGTTAGTGACTTGGCTGAGAAATGTAATGTATCTGGTAGCTTCAATTAAAAATCACCTAGATTATTTTAGCACAGCCCAAGCAGATTTTTTTCTAGAAATTTATCTCTAGATTTCCCATTTATTTGTTAAGAGTTGCAGGTCTGATACAAAAACAAACCACTGTATTACTTCAATTCTGGAAATGCCCCTTTTCCAAATTCACCTCTTAGGTGAGAGTACCTGAAATCTTTCTAAAAAGTCAGCATCCTTAGCTCCATGAAAATCAGAGCACTTTGCAGAAGGGAGATGCTAAAACATCTTTCCAAGGAAAATGATCAGTTGGCTTTGAATCAGAACAACATTTTCTCTTCATTTAATTAGTAATCACGCTTGACTTTTCTTCATTGATCTTTATATGGAAAACACACTCACTGAGCTAATCCAATGCCAGGTCTATGATGTAAGATGCTTTTATTATTCTGACTTTGTAGTAACATGAGGAGAGAACAGCTACTTGTGAATTCGGAAGGAGGCAATGTGCAAGCTTCCATTAACGCAGATGAAGTTCCTGATGAAAAGGAAATGTGCGTAGTCTTATGTCAGGTAATGATAATGAATGGCACTGAGTCACACATTTCTCTCTTTTAAAAAATGGCACTTCTATCTAAAGGCTGAGAGGTTGTTCATTTATAAAGCATCTACTAAGTGCCCGGAACCCTGGGCAAGGAATAGTGCAGATGTGAAGGGGAATAAGACCCCCATTCCCAAGAGTCTCACATAAGGCTGGAGAGAGGAAACAAAATAATTGTGATATAATGAAATTTTTATTCTATTATAGATATAAAAGCAGGTCTTTCATCCGGAAAGGGTTTAAGACCTCTCCATCAAAGTGCTGAATAAATTGGGAAAAGGAAATGGAAAGAAATGGTGTTTTAGGCTATGGGAATCACATGAGCAATGTCACTACTGAAAAGTTCTACTTGGTAGAAAGTAAACACTCTGCAAGACTTACTCACCCAAGTAGCAGTGGAGCCTAAGATAATTGCATAGTTGCCAGAGGTGTATGGGAAAGCTCATGTTTATCTTCCCACGTTGTATATTAGCTGCATTTGCCTGTTTCTTTTTCTGTATTCCCCCGGGGGGTTGAGTGATCTCTCCAGCATCCCAGATTTTTTCCTCCAACTGTCTTTTCCCCTACTGTACTGCATTTTTAGGGGTGGTTGCTGGTTGCAGTTGGCTTTCCTGCTCTATGGTGTTTTTTCTGCCATCTTTGCTGACAGTTATGCCAACTACAAGTTCTGCTGCTTCTTAATTAAATTCTTAATCTCTATAGGCTTATAACAAAAAGTCTTTAGTTCTTGGCAGCAAGAAAAAAGAATGTAAGAACAGCAAATAATACACAAAATGAAACCATTCATAATTGTTTTTTAAAAAATGGGAAAGCTAGCAGCTGCTCAATTCCATTTATTTCTGTTATCTGCAGAATTTCTCATGGAAGGCAAGAATAATCACTGTACTCAACAGCTTGGGAAATGCAATTTTATATAATACACAGACTTCATAAAACTGCAAAATAACAGGAAGTTTAGCCACATTTGAATGCAGGGAAAAACTGAGACTGGAGGAAAACAGTGTCTGAATTTGCCTTGAAATAGTAATATTTCCAAAGGGCTTTCAGCATTCACAGACATTCATCCATCGTTGCTTGTCTTACTGAAGATTTTATTAGCCCCCATTCTTGGATGAGAAATGAAAGCATTCAGCACGTTCAAGTTCATATAGCAAATCAGCAACCACGGTCAATAATAGAATTCTGATTTTACAGTTCCCAGGCCCATGACTTATTCCCCTGTGTCACAGTTCTCATTTTTTCCCACACTATGACCTACCAGATGGCAGCCACAGCTGAAGCCAATGTCTGAATACTCTTGTGCTATGTCTTTTTATTTTTACATAGATGCAATATGATATTGCCATTTCCTTTATTAATACGAGTGCTGCTTCAGTCGGAAACATTTCTTCCAATCCACCTTCTAGGAATATTTTTCTAGTAAGATTTCGTGTTTTCTAATCCTGAGCTTCCAGATGATGAAATACCCATCAATATTTTTTTTCTATTTTCTATTATAGATATTTTCGACTGCTTTCTTTTTATGGGCTAGTGTCAGTGACTTTCTGTCACAGAGCCCTTTTTCCCATATTTATCCATTTTATTTGTTTTGGAAAACATAAGATATATATTCAGAGCTCTATGTAAGAGCTCTATATAAGAGCTCTATAATTGGCTTTTTCCTCTCCTTCTCCTTCTCCTCCTTCTTCTTTTTGTTGAGACAGCATCTTACTCTGTCACTCAGGCTGCAGTTCAGTGGCATGATCATGGCTCAGTGCCTGGACCTCCCAAACTCAGGTGATCCTGTCACCTCAACCTTCTGAATAGCTGGGACTACAAGTGTGTGCCGCCATACCTGGCAATTTTTTTTTGTACAGACAGGGTTTCACCATGTTGCCCAGGCTGATCTTGAACTCCTGGGCTCAAGTGATCCTCCTGCCTTTGCATCCCAAAATGCTGAGATTACAGGGGTGAGCTACTGTGCCTGGCTATTTAGCTTTTTCAAACGCTGTAACTACACCTAGATATTTGACTGTGTGTCCTGTTGCCACACTCACCACTTCATCTATCCCTACACGTGTCTATTTCTTCTTTTACGCAGTCATCACTAGGTAGCACTTACCATACACAAGGAACTATTCCAGATACTATGAAGGAGACAGAGATTCAGACATCAAATTCTTTATTCTGTAAAATTACAGTCTGCTAGGTCAGCCAGGACATGTATTTGTCCATTCACTTATTCAATTATTCATTCATTTTGCAAATTTTTCTTGAGCAGACAGTACATATGAAGTCTTGTGTTACATGGCAGTGAACTAAATAGGTGCCGCCTCTGTCCATCATGGATTGGATAACAGAGTGAGGAGCTATGGTATTGTTGCCAGGCTGACATGGGAAGTAGAGTCCTTAGAAAACTCATAGGAGTGACACTTCCTTTGGTGACAGGAAAGGCTTCTTGAAACAAGAAATATCTGTTACATGAAATGTGAGCAGGAGTTAGCCAGGTGAAGGCAGAAATAAGTGTTGCAGGAAGAACATACACAAGGCTCTGAAGAGAAAGAAAGCTTGCTGCACTTGATAATCCAAATAAAGTTTAATATGGCTGTTTCTGGAGTATGAATGAGGAGCTGGTGAGAAATAAGCTTTAGCAGAAAAGTGAGTTTGAGTTAAAGAAGTTGTTCCTATTTAAACAACTTAAGATGTTATAACTATTTTTTCTCAACTATATAAATTCACTGTATAGTGGCATTATTGCTCTACAAGAAGCTACGCATATTTAATGTATACAACTTAATGAGTTTGAAGATAAGTATATGCCTATGAAATCACCGTCACAATCAATGCCATAAACCTATCCATCACCTCCAAAAGTTTCTTCTTGTTCTTTCATTTATTATTGTTACTATTATTATTTGTGATAAGAATAAGATCATTCCTCTTAGCAAATTTTTAGGTGTACAATACAGTGTTGTTAACTGTAGGCACTATGCTGTGTGGTAAACCTACACAACCTATTCATCTTGCAAAACTGAGACTTCATATCTTTTGACAGACACCTTCCATATTCTCCTCCCCAGCACCTGGTAACCAGCATTCTACTCTTTACTTGTATGAGTTTGACATTTTTAAGATTCTTCACATAAGTGGATTCCACAGTATTTGTCCTTCTGTGTCTGGCTTATCTCAGCATATGTCCTTCAGTTTCATTCATGCCACAAATGGCAAGATTTCTTTCTTTGTTAAGATTGAATAGTATTTCAGTTGTATATGTATACCACAGTTTTTTTAATCCTTGAGTCTGTATTTTTAAAGCCCTCTCTGTCTCCTGGGTAGAGAAAGGATTAGATCAGAGGTTCTCCAAATGTTTTCAGGACCAGCAGAATCAGTATCACCTGGGATCTTGTTTGAAATGCAAATTTTAGATCTCCTCTAGATCCTAAGAATCAAAAACTATGGCAATAGGAGCCCACCAATATGTGTTTTAAGAAATCTTTCAAATGATCCTAATGTATGCTCAGGTTTGAGAATAAAGAGATAAAGAGGAACAAGATTGGAAGAAATGAGACTGTTTAAAATGCTGGGACAATGACTCATGTGAAATTTACCTACAGATAATTTTAATGTGAGCTAGAAGACTCCAGTATCATGTCAGAGGCACAGCTCAACTACCATGTTTGTTCAGAAAAGGCAGGTCAGGCTATAAAATAGACTTTTTAAAGGAGGAGCCATTTATCTGAGCCTATAGTTTTAACTCTTAATTTACTGTCCAATATGTTTCTTTTTCTGACTGTATTCAGTGAAAAATTTCTCATCTAAACATCCTATTGTCATGAAAAATTGTGCAAAATCAATTGATTTTTATATCCTTACGTACACTGTTGATAAAATTGGCCTACTAAAAAATAACTCAGGAATCATATCGAATGTTGCACATCTGTTTTTAATTGCTCACGTATATATAACCTAATAATAACGTCTTTGACATTCACTGGAAACTTGTGTTTGCTAGAGAAATTAATTGTAACATGGCTTGTGCAAAGCACTGTACCTGTTTTTTTGTTTCCCTCCCTCCCTTCTGTCTTCCTTTTTCCTTCCTCCCTCCCTCCTTTCCTTCCTTCCCTTCCTTCTTCCCTTCCTCCCTCCCTCCTTCCCTCCCTCTCTCCCTCCTGCCCTCCATTCCCCTTCCTTCCCTCCCTCCTTCTTGTCTATTTGAGTTGTGACCATTAGATTATATACTTTTAAGGAGAAGCTACTTTCTTTCAACTATGTGGCATAGAAACGGCACACAAAAAAAAAGCATATTAAAAATTACATGCTATTTATCTTGTATATAGTCAAATGGAATCTTTGCAAAGTTTGCATTTCTTTCATGTTCACATATATTCTATCTGGCTTGCCAAAATTAAATCTACTTTTTGCTTTTTATTCCACAGAATTAGCACTTATTTTAATAAACATCTCTGACATTTCTTAATGCCTCATTATACTTGATTTGTTATCAGTAGCATCTGCAATATTTATTTCTAGAAATGGTGACATTGAGGTTTGGATCATCTAAGTCTTAACAACAACAACAAAAAAAACTCCGGAACTTAATTATTGTATATGCACCATGTGTGTTTAGTTTTATTTTTTTCTCAGTTTAAATAATCTAGCATAAAGTAAGGCCAGTGTAAGATATTCAGAAAAATCCTGTAAGAAGCCTAAGAAAGCTGAACAAAGATTGAATTTTGCCAAGTCTTTTAAAAAGCCAGCTGTATGTATCTGCTTGTTAATATGTAGCACTATTCTGAGCTGGGAATTGTGTATGCAATTCACAGTGTACATGGGACATTTGTCCTGGGAACATATATTGTGACTGCCAAAACTAAACAGAGTTAAGCCAGTTCCCATGAGTGGAACATGATGGTTCTGAAACAAAGAGAAAAACCTGAAAATAAAATTGATTGCTTCGATTTTTAGGGTGGAAAATGAACTGGAAACTATGAACTGAAACTGTTTAACTATTTACAACTTTTAAATTTAATGATTACTAACAATAACAAAATATTGCAGTATACCATTTTTCATTTTGGTAAATACTCTGATAAATAACGTGTATAGAATATTAAAAGTAATGTATGATATTCAGTGATGTAGTATAACAAGCTATGTTCTGAATAAAAATATTTGTATTTAGTTTAAAATTCTAAATAACACTTATAATTGCTTATTTTTGCTAAATATAGAATGAATCTTAGATTTTTTGAATTTCATATTGGTTAGGATTAGGTTCAGGCAATAGCCGAAACAAACAAACAATCACCAAAAAACCCAAATAGTGCAGGCTTAAATAAATAAAAACCTAGATAAGCAGTCTGAAGTAATTAGTCCAGGGCTGGTGTTGCAACTGCATGAAGTTTTCAGGGCCTCTGACTTCACACTCTAAGCCTTAACAATCTCTCAGTTCTACTCTCTTCTTCAAGGTTGAAAGAAGGCTATGGAACTCATTACCACATCTCTATTCTTGAAAATAGGATGGAAGAAGCAAGAAATAAAGGACCCCTGCCTCAACAACTCACACCTTTCTTCCCCTCATATGCAAATATTTGCAAATTACCTTTCCCAGATGCAAATGTTTCACAAAGCTGCAATCATATTGTATATGTAATGTACTTTCTTCTTAGTTTATAACACAAATTTTTAATTTAATTCATTTCATCTATCAGTCAATCCTCATTCAGTAACTATTA
>NW_016107461.1:1437065-1441594 GCF_001604975.1 Cebus imitator | reverse complement strand
ATACAAAGCTTTATAGGCAATTTAATATCCTGAGATTATTTCTGTGAATTTTATTTCTGACTGTAGTACTTGTTTTTCTATACTGGAGACCACCAGCTTTCCAAAATTATACAATGATTGATACCACAGGATAATTGAGTCTTTCTTTTTATTAATGTTCACTGAATATGGTAAAAAGTTGCTCTTAGAAATGACCTCTGTGCCTGATGAGCTTTAGAAAAACATAAAATAATCACAATTTCTTTGAATTAGCATTTAAAAACCACTTTTAGTTTCTATTAATTTTATTTTCAATAAGATAGATTTTCTTCCAGCTGCACATTTGATGATCCATAAATTCACTAGCAATGTGACATACTAAGTGGATATAAAATGTAGCAGGTGATTACAAACCACTCTGTATTAATACCTAATGCAATTACACTGGTACTAAAAATAATTGGTTTTTAAATTCATTTCCTTCAATAAAGACTATATGTTGCATTTAATTCACTAACAGTTTTTTTTAAATGTAGGTAATTGCTAACTCATTGAACCACTGTATTTCTATAAAAATATGATGTTGTTAACTTTGGACTAGGAAAAAAAAAACATGACAGAGAAAACCTGTTTTTTGGAAATTCCCATGGGCCAGGTATGTCTGCTATGCATCTAGGTGAGAAACCCTTGCAGTCACATCAGGGCATATCACAATGTAAATATGCAGCTGTTTGCCTTCACCTGTAAAAGGAGAATGCCTGTTTGGTAGTCAAATGTTATACATTCAAATTAGTTTACCCAATGTTCAATTTCACTTTTATTTTTATATTAGTGGAAAGCAATTTTGAGAACATTGAAAGTTATTTTGCTTTTATTTTCATCAGTTTGTCTTGATTTAAACTATACTGAACTTTAAAATCAATTTATTTCATTTAATTTGAAAGCTGAAATTTGGTATATAAATTGTTAAGAGCCATAGAACTATCAACTAGCCACTAAGCCAAATAAAATTTTCTTTTAAAATTGCTCTATTTTTTCTAAAGACTATAAGTGAGATAAGCCAGTAGAGTGTTTTGCTTTTTAAAATTCTTTCCCCTTGTGCTTATATTCTATAAAGTATCTAGATTTGCCTCCTGTTACTTTTAAAATTCATTGCCATTTAGCTGTTGAGATAACATGGATCAGTCTCAATCGGATAAGGGATATGGAATTTTCAAAAAGTTTAGAGTGTCTGTTTATGGTATTAAAGTACATTTGTGATTTCAAAACTGTATTTGCCACCTAGATCTTACAGCCACAGCCCATGTTGTCAATATGCTTTCACCTTTTTTGAGCTGTTTGGCTGGGAAACTGCTAATTTATCTCCTTGTGCATAGCTGGGTAGCTTTCAATGCAGAGAGAAAGCCTGTGTTTATTGGTGATGGAGGTGAAGGAGGGAAGGAGTAGGTTTGGGGAACTCAGATCAGCACTACTTTTGACACTGTGTGGTATGCAAAATCTAAAGAATTTACTGGGCTGGTAGATTAACTATTTGTTCAGAAAAGAGATGATGGAGACCTGGCATGCTTTCCAGAAAACAGGCAGCTGAGAAGAGAGGGAGTGATTACTCCCCAGCCAGGCTTCCCGAGAAGTGTCCTCACAGCTGAGAGCCATGCAAAAAGGAAGACAGAGCTGAGTAAGGCAGATGGGATCTGTTAGCCACCGCTGACTCCAACAATAGGCCAAAAGGGAAAACTGCCACTGTGTTCCCAGACAGTGAATGAGAGTGCCTGGCTGGCACTGCAGTCCCTGCATAGAATTTTAAAGGAGGAGTTGGCTGTTCAGGAGAGAGGGAGATCACAAACACAACTCAATTCAGACTTGTGCAGTCCACCATCTTGGGCTGGTGGGTTGTTAATTTGGGTAAAGAGTCTGTGTTCATTGGTGATGGGTGTCAAGAGGGAAAGATTATACTTGGGAAAGTCAGATCTATGCTACTTTTGCTCTTCCGTGTACTCAGTATTTACAAAAAAATTAGTTTCCATGGACATCTACATCTGTTTATCCATTCATTCTTTCCTGAACATTTATTGAGTGGCCTGCCAATAGCAGGTAAACTACTCGGCCTGCAGGACAAAAACAGTAAGAGCTCTGGCCCAAACCTCTCAAGATCTAGTAAAGAAAATAGACATATAAAAAAACAACCTGGGTGACGGATGCAGCAAACTACCATGGCATGTGTATAACTATGTAACAAACCTGCACATTCTGCACATGTACTCCAGAACTTAAAGTATAATAAAAAATAAAATAAAATAAAGTGAAATAAAGTCAAAATATAGTAAGTTGTACTAACTCCAAACCAGAAACTAACTAGAAATCCCAACTATACCCTTATACCTTATGCTTTTATTTGCAGACAATGATTGAGAGTCAGGTTTTAGTGGCTCCATTGGCTTTTCATTGGAATAGCCCACCTGCCCCGATTATTGCCAAAGAAAACAATGACTAAACTAATTTCACCAATAAAGTGCCCTATAAATCTTCTAATACTACCTGAGGTAAGAGACACATATCCATGTTTGGACAGATGAGGACACAGAAAAGGTAAATAACTAGCTTAATGCCCCACTGCTTGTTTTAATAAGTTTGTAGGAGAGAGTTGAAATACATTATAATCATAAATATAAGTCAACATAAGATGATGAGGACATTATTTTGCTAATTTTAGAGGTGCTTCTTGAAACAAAAGCTTCTGAGTCAGAGAAGGATGGTATTTCCCACTAGAGGGAATGGTGATGGGTAGATGGAAGTGGATGCAAAAGAACAGTACTGAGGGGCCATGTGACTGAGAAGTGAGGGTGAGTGCTGGACATGATCTTAGCTCCCATTATAGCCATTAAACTCTGAAGATGGGCAAAAAGTCTCCAGATGATTTTTAAGAAGTCATACTGAATAAAGTGTCCTATAAATCCTTTGAGCTTTCCCTAAAGGAAAACTTACACTATAGATATGTTATTGCTCAATGTTGTTTGACTGATAGTTCCTTACATGTGAATCAGTACAGAGATCAGGCCACAGGTCTGCTTTGCTGTATGCCAGTCACATATACGTTGCTAACAGCATGTTGCCTGTAAAAAAAAGTTTGGAAGTGAGAACACCCAAGTTACACTCCAGGTTCTAAGCAAGACATTTCTTCTATCTGGGCCTGTGATCTCAGGAGAAGTTGGATTTTAAAACCTTGACAGAAGATTTCAGTGGCCACAGACAAGAAGAAAGGATAATCAGGCTAGTGGCTCAGATCAGGGCTCATCTGGTGTGTGTTCTTTAATGTTCATATTTTAGAATGCTCCCCTAATAAGTACTATATCTGAGCTGGAAAGACCCATGCAGAGTCTTTGTCCATATGCCTCTGAGGCTAGGCATAGTTATGGGAATATAATTTCTCCATTATAAAGTTCCAGTAGGAAAACACAATGAAATGAGAGTAAAGGACCACCTCTTCCAGAGATCTGGAAAGAATACAAAGACGTGAGCCAAGTCTGCCTGACTCTGACTTTATAATATTACTCCCATGGAGTACATTTCTATGATAACACTAACAAAAGCATTCTTTGTAGAAATTGTACTAAGCCTCCTTGCATGTGACCATCAATACTGCAAGATCTGGGGGCTTAGCAAAAGAGACTGGTGTACACTGAGAGCCCATGCTGTGATAGACATGGCAGTAGTCACTCGTGCTGTCATGTGCTTTACCTACCTCTCATTTATTCTTAAATACTACCCATCTTGTGAGGCAGGAGACATATATCCATGCATGGAAAGATGAGGACACAGAAAGGGTAAGTAACTAGCTTAATGTTCCACCGCTTATAAGGTCAGATGTGATATAAAAACACTGCTTTCTAGCCTTCAAGCCTATGTTTGTTTGTTTTACAACCCATAAGAATGCTTTTCACATAAAGCTACTGAGTTAGTACCTGTAGTGCCCATGGGACAATAAACTGAAGAAAAAGTTTATTAGGATACTATAGGATTAAAATTATTATGTACCTGTCAGTCAGATATTATAGTCTGCTTGATGAAAAGACACAGCTTTTTTGTTATGGAACAATATGAATAATTTACCATGATACAGTCATGTATAAATATCATTCCTACTTATTGCATTAAATAAGATTTTCATGTCAGCTGCATGTAAAATTGTCTAATGATTATCCTTGAGCTCATTTCAATTTATGATCTTAGATGAACCTGCACAGTTACTATTTTAAAAACCATACAATCCAATAAATAAGTATATAGAGTAATTTCATTCATGACCAGACTTTGAGAAGGAAGAAGGAAAAATCTCTGTACTATTTACATCTATATATCTCTAATTCTTAACACAGTGCCTGGAATCTTGGTGGTGATAAATATTTTCGTTTCATAAAGGTAGAGTTCAGATGGGTACAGTGGCTCACACCTGTAATCCCACACTTTGAGAGGCCAAGGCCAGTGGATTGCTTGAGCTCAGGAGTTCAAGACCAGTCTGAGCAACATAACAAAACTCTGTCTCTACAAAAAAA
>NW_016107461.1:1418172-1436955 GCF_001604975.1 Cebus imitator | reverse complement strand
GAGCTGTCATTGTGCCACTGCACTCCAGCCTGGTGACAGAGTGAGACCGTGCCTTAAAAAGAGAAAAAAAGTAGAGGTGGTGGTAGGGTGTGAGTGCATGTATTTTATATGACGTTCTCTTAAATACATTTAAATTAATGTTCACTGAGAACAGATGCATTTGGTGAATAGCATCTTACATTAGGTAATCAGTATAGCAGTTTTTAAGAGTGAAGGCCCTGTAGTCAGGCTGCCCGGATTTAAATCCCAGCTCTATGATTTAGGCAAGCTTGCATGTTCCTAATCCTGTCATATGAGTTAATAATAGAACCAATGTTCTATCATAGGGTTTTTGTAAGGATCAAATGACTGATGCAAGTAAAATATTTAGTTGAGTGATTAAAACATGGTAGGTCTCAATAAATGTTTAATTTTTTATTAGGTGAAAGAACCTTAGATTCACTATTGGCCAAAGAAATGTCTCACAATGCACTATCATTAAGGATACAGAGAAAAATAACCAGTAGTCTGATCCAAAAGGTCATATTCTGCCCTTATTTTCTGAACCCTATTTCTGAAAAACAGACCATGGCCATGAGAAAAAAAAAAAAAAAAACAAAACAAAACAGGGATTAAAGCATACTTTTAGGAATTATTACTTTTTCATTATTACTTCATTCTCCCTGATTTCTAAGTCCAACTAAAAACCCCAAGCCTCCTCCAATCTTTTGATCAACTCAAGGTTTAATCCTTTCTATTTTAGCTGGATTTGCTCTGAGAAAGGACTGTTAAATTACAGAAGGCAACTCAATCTTCAATGAACATAAGTGTATTAGATTTTTATTTTTATTTTTCCTTAATTTCATGGGATCCTCATATCAAAATATCATTCTGGAATTTCTAAAAGAATAAAAAATAATATTTATAACACAAAGTGCCTATCAAAAGTGATATGAGGTAGATACGTTAATCAGCTTGATGAAATCTTTCTACAATGTATACATAGATCAAAACATCACATTGCACCCCATAAATGTATACTTTTTAAATTGGAAAAAAAAAGTGATGTGGAGATATGTGATAATTCCATGAACAGAAAAAATACTACCACACTTTTAGCCTGTGATATTGGTTGATAATAGATGTATCAAGATGTAAAACACCATCATTATCTTTTCATAAGAACCTCATGTTTTACAACGAGGAAATAAAGTACCCAATAAAACATTTTCCTGCCTTGAGTTTTTTATATAAATAAATTTATTACCCTCTTCCTGTTCTTCCCCACCAAAGTTAAACAATGGACACTTAGAAGGGAAATGATGTCAACACCCTATTGATAAAAATCAAACTATGCTGTAGGAAACACAATAGAAAAAAACACAGCTTTCTAGCTTCTGCAGTTTGTTGTGGTAATTCCATGAAACTTTATTAAATGTAAAGCATAATTTCATTATAGCCCCATGCCAACTTGGGTTTACTATGGATGCATGGCTTTCATATTCATGTCTTTTAGCAAAGGTAACTAGGATAGCCAAAGCAAATATAATTGTCTTTGGTAGCTAGAATTTATAGCTTTGAATATATGAAACTCTTTTTTTTTTTTTAATTTGAAATTTCACTGGCATTCCAATGCATTTCATAGCTATTCATTCTGGGAAAGGCCATCTCAGCAGAGTTTACAGAATGATTGTGGAAAATATCTTGAAGACCATTTATCAATTTAATGATACCAAATTAATGCTTGGCAGAACATCCAGACTATAAATAAAAGATAGTATAAAATATGTGGGGATCACAAATTTGCTGGTGGCAAATGTGCAGCATTAGAGTGGGATGTATTGCAAATTAATCTTATTCTCAACGAAGTGATTTCTTCCATGAATGTTCTAATTCTTTGAATGAGCATATACCTAGATAACCTATTTTGCCAGTTCAGAAAACCAAGGTCAAATCTCTTCTCAATCTTTAAATTAACGTTTTGACTCCTCTCCTGCTCTTGTGTAAAACTATTTTGAAGAATAAATTATTATAATAGTAATAAACAATATATTTTGCTATCAATATTTCTGTTATTTATTGGATGCAGTAACTGTAGGAAGTATCTGAAATGAACTGTTCAAAATACTTCATATAATCCCCACAACAAAGCAGATTTAATCCTGGTAGCCTTGCTGCTTTTCAGATAGAGCAGTGATATAAACGTGTTATAAAGGGAGGAGAAGGAAATTGTTTAAAATGAAGAGTAACATAACATCACCAGAGGTGAGGTACCATGACTCACTCACCACAAGTCCGAAGTATCCAACTGGGAGATGTGAAATGGTTTTCATACTACAACTCTCCATTCTTCCTTGCATGTGATATCAGAGGTCTTATTTTAATCAGAGCCCAGGGCAGCATGGAGGACTCAGTCTCCACTACAGTATAAAAACTCAAGGAAGCAGTAAAGGTAAGAAAACTACACTCTGGGGAGCTCCATGTGTTAGTTTAACCAGATCTTCCTTCTTTCCAGCAGTCTTAGGTCATACAGAATCTAAAACACTGGTTCTCAAAACTAAAATGAAATATTATCTTTGAGATAACCTTCGAGATTGCTCAGCTGGCTCAATCCTTTGTACAAATGAAGACAACAGGTACAAAATAATAATAACAGCAATAACAATACATAATAACAACTTATTCTAGATCATAGTCTAAATGGATTTAGTCTGTTTATATCATGAATGAATAAACAGATAAAAGGAATAAAGAAAAAAACGTAAGGCTTAATTCCTGTCACATTCTGAGACTAAATTCAATATATTGTCTCTTATCCTACCTTGTTTATGATCTCCTTAAATTTCTGTTAAATCAATATGTAATTATTTAATTATAGCCTCATACAGAGAGAGAGAGAGACTTCAATATTGGGTTTTTGCCTAATTTAATATGTCTGTTAAGTTTCAAATCAGAAATACAAAACCTAAAACATATCTCAACATGATAATAAAAAAAATTAAAAGAAATGAAAAAGTTTGTATTGGTGTTCTCTAAAGGGACAGAACTAATAGGATATATATATATATATATAATCAGATTTTATATATATATATATATATATATTTATATATAAAAGGAGAGTTTATTAAGTATTAACTCACATGATCACAAGGTCCCACAATAGGCCATCTGCAAACTAAGGAGCAAGGAGAGTCAGCCTGAGTCCCAAAACTGAAGGACATGGGGTATGATGTTTGAGGGCAGGGAGCAACCAGCACTAGAGAAAGATGTGGGTTGGGAGGCTAGACCAGTCTTGCTTTTTCACCTTTTTCTGCCTGCTTTATATTTGCTAGCAGCTGATTAGATTGTGCCCACCAGATTAAAGGTGGGTCTGCCTTCCTGAGCCCAATGACCCAAATGTTAATCTCCTTTAGTAACACCCTCACAGACACATGCAGGGACAATATTTTGCATCTTTCAATCCAAGCAAGTTGACACTCGGTGTTAACCATCACAAGTTTACCCCTTGTCAACTTGAACCCATACACATCTCCTGAGATCATACAGAATCTTCAAATAAAGACAATCATAAGATAATAATTATGCCTAACATACTACAACTAAACTTTGTACAACTGGAAACGCACCAATCCCTAGCCCAAATACTATAACATAAAGTTAACAATACTTAAATGCTGAAATGAAATCAATAAATCTTATGTCACATAATAAAGGAAAAAAATAAATCGAAGATTTTTTTTTAGTACAGGTGTATACATGCACAAACATGTTTTTAACAAAAGAAAGAGGAAAGACTCATGACAATTACAGTCCTCTTTTCTGCAGCTGGTCATCTGGTCATAGCTGGTATTAATGACTACCTTCTTCTACCACTCGTTCCATATTCCCTTTGCCTTCACAAACACCTCAGCAGGTCACGGTTTTTTTTCCCAGTGGAGTGACCCAAACCTTCATTTCTGAAGGGTCCGGGTCATTTGTAGTCCTGCCTGGATTGGATTGTTGTAGTTTCCCATTGACCTTAATCACAGGGCATGGTAATATTAAGAGTTGCCCTAATGGATCTCCTGTATCTCATGCATACACTCTCTTGCCTTCATTGTGTAGTAGTAGACTGATTTCACCTGGATAGTTTGGGTCAATCACCCCAGCCAACACTTGTAACTCCTTTCTTAGCCTGTTGACTTAAGGGTAGGAGGAGCTTAAAGTGTTCAGGTGCCAATCTTAACTTACAGTTTAATGGAATTGTTTTGTGTCTCCTGGTGGTAGCATTCTTCCCTCTGGAACTAAGATCTCTAGGACAGCAGAATGTAATGTCACAGAAACAAGAAGCAAAACTTTTGCTAATGGATCACTAGGAGAGATGGTGAGTGATACCACTTTCACTTTCTTGATTCCTACACCCATGAATCCTGGCTATGGGAGATACAGTATCACATAATGGATGCTGATTCAGAGCATACAAGGCCTTCTGGAGAACTTCGCCCCAGCCCTGCAAAGTATTGTCACCTAGTTGGCAATGTAATTGTGACTTCAAAAGACCATTCCACCATTCTATCAATTCAGCTGTTTCAGGATGATGGGGGAGCATGGTAAGACAAATGAATTCCATGAGCATGAGCCCACTGCTTCACTGCTTTAGCTGTAAAGTGAGTGCTTTGGTCAGAGGCAACACTGTATGGAATAACATGATGGTGGGTAAGGCATTTTGTGAGTCCACAGATGGTAGTCTTGGCAAAAGCATTGTGTGCAGGAATAGGCAAACCCATATCCAGAGTAACTGTCTATTCAATTGAGGACAAACCTCTGCCCTTTCAATGGTGAAAGAGGTCCAATATAATCAAACTGCCACCAGGTAGCTGGCAGATCACCCCAAGAAATGGTGCCATATTGAGGACTCAGTGTTGGTTTCTGCTGCTGGAAAACTGGGCACTTAGCAGTGGCCATAGCCAAGTCAGCTTTGGTGAGCGGAAGTCCATATTAATGATCCCATGCGTAACCTCCATGCCACCATGGTCACTTTGTTCATGAGCCCAATGACAGGGGTGACTAGGGAAAGAGGCTGAGTGGTGTCCACAGAACAGGTCATCCCATCCTATCCACCTGATTATTAAAATCCTCCTCCGCTGCAGGTAAGCACTCACATGGGATACAAACATCTTCAGTTTTTGACCAATCAGAGAGGTCTATCCACATACCTCTCCCCTCAATTTCTTTGTCATCAATTTAACAATCATGCTTCTTTTAAGTTCCTGATCATCCAGCCAAACCATTGGCTACAGCCCATGAATCAGTACATAATTGCACATCTGGCCATTTCTTTTTACATGCAAAGTTCACAACCAGGTACACTGCTGGAAGTTCTGACCACTGGGAAGATTTTCCTTCACTGCTGTCCTTCAGGGATGTCCTAGAAAGAGGCTGTAGTGGTGTAGCTGTCCACTTTCAGGTGGTGCCTGCACATTGTGCAGAATCATGTGTAAACCAGGCCCTAGTCTTTTCTTGTGTCAACTGATCATAGGGAACTCCACATAAGGCTATCAGTGCAGGCTGGGGGAGAGAAGGCAGTGTGGCAGAAGTGGAGACCATGGGCATTTGAGACACTTCCTCATGTAACTTACTCATGCCTTCGGGACCTGCTTGAGTCCAATCACCTATATACCATTTCCACTTGATAACGGAATGCTGCTGTGCATGACCCACTTTATGGCTAAGTGAGTCAGAAAGCACCCAGTTTATGATAGGTAGTTCAGGTTGCATGGTGACTTGATGACCCATAGTCAAATGTTCAGTGACCTGATGACCCACAGGCAAACATTCAGTTTCTGCCAAAGCCCAATAACAGGTCAAGAGCTGTCTCATAAAAAAAAGACTAGTTATCTGTAGAAGATGGCAGGGTCCTGCTTCAAAATTCTAAAAGCCTCCACTTTGATTCACCTATGGGGGGGCCACCAAAGGCTCCAAACAGCATCCTTATCTGCCACTGACACCTCAAGGGCCATTGGATCAGCTGGGTCACATGGCCCAAGTGGTAGAGTAGCTTCAACAGCAGCCTGGACCTGATGCAGAGCCTTCCCTTATTCTGGACCCCACTCAAAAGTGCCAGCTTTTTAGGCATTTGATAAATGGTCCAGAGTAACACACTCAAATGAGGAATGTATTGCCTCCAAAATCCAAATAGACCACTATTTGGACAACAACTTATCCTTCACCTTAGAAGAAATATCTCAACAGGCCCCACACCACTGAACCCCTAGAAATTTTTACTGATGTAGAAATTCCCTAAATTTTAGTCAGGTTTGTTTTCCATCTCCTGACACACAAATGTCTCATCAATAAGTTCAGCATATTTGCTATTTCTTGCTGATTGAATCCAATCAGCATAATGTCATCAATGTAATGGACCAGAGTCATTTCTTATGGAAGCAAAAAGTGACCAAGGTCTCTAATAAGGTTATGATACAAACAAGATAGCTGATACACCGCTGAGGTAGGATAGTAAAGGTATATTGCTGGCATTGCCAGCTAAAGGCAAATTGCTTGTGATGGGCCTATGAACAGGAATGAAGAAAAAGGCATTTGCCAAGTCAGTGGCTGCATACCAGGTACCAGGAGATGTGTTAATTTGCTCAAGAAATGAAACCACATCTGGTACAGCAGCTGCAATTGGAGTCACCACTTAGTAAAGCTTATGATAATCCATGGTCATTCTCCAAGATCCATTTGTCTTCTGCACAGGCCAAATGGAAGAATTAAACGGGGATGTGGTGGGAATTACCACCCCTTCATCTTTCAAGTTCTTGATGGTGGTGCTAATCTCCACAATCCCTCCAGGGATGTGCTATTGGTTTTTCTTTACTGTTTTTATAGGTAGAGACAGCTCTAATGGCTTCTATTTGGCATTTCCCACCATAGTAGCCTTCATCCCACCAGTCAGGGAGCCAATTTGGGAGTTCTGCCAGCTGCTAAGTATGTCTATGCCAATTATGCATTCTGGTACTGGGAAAATGACCAAAGGATGAATCCAGGGACCCACTGGACCCACTATAAGTCGGACTAGAGCTAAAACTCTATTAACCACCTGACCTCTGTTTTTATAATTCTCTGTTTTTATAATTCAAATAAGTCTTTGTACATTTGGCTTAGAAGTTTTCTGCTTATATAAATTAAGGAGGGATGCAAAAGGCTTTCTATCAATTTCACTTCTATGAACACCATGATTAATTAGGCAATGCAAGAGCTCTACATGAATCAGACTATTCTGATTGTTGTTTTGCCTCTGCTGTCCATTACAGTAGCTATGTCCAACTTGCCTTTGATGGTCATTTGACATCACTTGGCCCCTGCTACCTCAGTATCCAATTATTCCCATTGTATTTAAATTTCATAGTTGAGTGACTGTGGCTCCCCCTGTTAGATGTGACATAAAGAGAAGATCAATTACAGTATCCTTCAAAGATGCAGGTGCTGCCCTTCACAAATCTATTTCATAAGACATTGGTTAAGGGTAAATCTACTAGATCCTCCCAGCTGGGATGAGTAGGTATAAAGTGACTAATCCACTCTACCATCCCAATCTCCCTGAATCTTTGGATCCCTTTCTCTATGTTAAACCAAGGGACATCAGGTATTTCCAGCTCACTCACAGTGGGCTAACTTTTAATCCATATTTCAGTTAACCAAACAAATAAACACTTAGAATCTTTTTTTTTATTATTTTTTAAACTATCAGAGCTACAACATGAAATGCACGGTCCATACTTATTGGGCCCAAATCAATAAATTCAGCCTGATCCAACTCTATGTCCAGTCAGCCACTATCCCACACCCTTAATATCCATTCCCATGCTTGTTCTCCATATTTTTGTTTATATAAATTAGAAAACTCAAGCAGTTCTTTTCAAGTGTAGCACACCTTCTCATGGGTCATACTCTCAACCTCACCTATAGGGAGGGAGGGAGGGAGTGAAAGGGAAAGAAGGGAAGAGAGGAAAGGAAGAAAGGGAGGAAAAAAGGGAAGAATAGGGAAGAAGAGGGAAGGGAGAAAGAGAGAAAGAAAGAAGAGAGAGATAAAGAGAAGGAAGGAAGGAAGGAAAGAAAAAGAAAAAGAAAGAAAGAAAGAAAGAAAGAAAAAGAAAGAAAGAAAGAAAGAAAGAGAGAGAGAGAAAGAAAGAAGAAAGAAAGAAACAAAGAAAGAAAGGAAGGAAGAAGGAAAGAAAGAAAGAAAGAAAGGAGGGAGGGAGGGAGGGAGGGAAGGAAGGAAGGAAGGAAGGAAGGGGAGAGATGGAGGTAGGGACAGAGGGAAAGGGAAGGAAGGAAGGAATAAATCAAGAAAGAAAGAAAGTCATATAATTCCACAATTTAACATGGTACTTGAAACTGGAGTCTGATAAACCTGTGGTAAATTGCATTCCAGTTACCGGCCAGTTCTGTATCTTAAACCTCGATCTACATCTATGTCTGTGGATGAGAGGCAATAATCTCTCTTTGTTGTGGGCATTAATATGATACAAAGAGATTGCCTTATATAGTGCTACCTTGGCTACATTGTAGACTTTCAAAAGATAACTTCATTTTTGTTACTTTTGTCTGCTACAGAGATTCTGTAAGAGGGTTAAGATCCTCTAATTGCCTGTGTGTTAACATAGATAATGAAAACAAAGAGGCAGAGCATTACTCTGAGAACTCCCTTGTTTTGTGGATAAGATTTGAAGCTTTTAGGAATTTACTGATAGTCACATGAACTAAGGGACAGAAATGTATCTTTCCCATCTAGTAAACATTGTAATTTGAAAACAGAAAATCATGATCAATTCTTAAAAGAAAGGGAGAAATCTTAAAACAAAGTATGAATACATAGGAAACAGGTAAGGTTGCCTTTAGTAAGGAGGAATGAGGGATAAGCATGGGGATCTTAGTCTCAATTTTCACTTTACTCCCTTTTATATTTTGGTAAAGTATGTACACATTTTTGGTCTAATTATTTTAATTGGTATTTTTTTTTCTTTTTTTAAACCAGACACTGAAGAGAAATGGCATTTAAGTAAATCATCACAATGTACTCCAAGCAGTCAGGTCTTCTACAGTTTTGGAAAAACTTCTGTACTTTCAGGGAATCAGTTGGGAGTAGAAAGTTTTTCAAGCATATTTTTCACAGACATGCTTTTTTATGAATCAACGTATTCCTTGTGTATTCAAGTAGTACTCTAAACTATCTTTGAAATTTATACATAGAAAACTATCATCAGAAGCAGATAAACAATGATAATTTAACTAAGTAACAAATATTTTTAAAAAAACAATATGCAAAGCTCTTGCCTAGTCCTTTGGTGGAGAGGTACTGGAAGGAAGTTGTAAAAGATACTATAAAAGTGTTTAAGATATAAAACAATCTTGTTCTGGATTATGATGCACTAGGGAAGATGAACACATTTTAAAAACCACTAAAGGCAGCATGCAATATGTTTTATAAATGCATAGCATTAATAAATACTATATGACGTGGAAAAGAAAATTATTTTTTGTGTGTAGAGAAATTTAAGAAAGTGTCTTTGGAGAAGGTGTTAGATTAACTGATAGCTGAAGGTTGTCTATGGAGTAAAGGGCCTTGTGGACAGTAAGAGCAGTCCAGTTAAGGGTCTGGGGTTGGCCAGCACAGGGAGTAGTTACACAGGAGAAGGGTGCCAGGGGAGGGCACTACAATAGGAGACAGATAGGCCAAGGCACAGTGGCTCACACCTGTAAGCCCTGCACTTTGGGAGGTTGAGGCAGGTGGATCACCTGAGGTCAGGAGTTCGAGGCCAGCCTTGCCAACATGGTAAAAACCCATCTCTACTAAAAATACAAAATGTAGCCAGGCATGGTGGTGGGAGTCTATAATCCCAGCTACTCAGGAGGCTGAGGCAGGAGAATCACTTGCACCCTGGGGGCAGAGGTTGCAGCAAGCTGAGATCACATCATTGTGAGCTGGGGAACATTTAAAGATTTTTCAGCCAAGCTAACATTTTCAGATGATAACTTTGTGTCAGTATAACAGACAGACTGACATGAGGAGCAACTCAGGACTGTGAGACTTGAAAAGGCTTTTGAGATGGTCCCTGAATAGGAGCCTCATTAAATGTAAACTGCAGCTCTGACTGCTTCTGCAAATGCAATAAAATGTGAGCCTACCTGGGGGGACACCTCCGAAACAAACATGCCTCATGCCTCTTTCTTTTCACAGCTTTTTAATCTGGAATTTTTGTTAACATCATGAAGAGAAACACATGTCTGGCATCATTCATGATTACCTTAAGTGAAGAGGTGATTCCAAAGCAATTGGCTCTGTTACACGGAGCATGACCAGAATTATGCTGGCGGTTACAGCTATTTGAATCAATAAAAGAATATGAGTTGAGATGCTGCTCCTTTATGAGTTTCAGGAGAGCCCATTTACAATATCGACACTAAGATTTTTTCTAATTGAGGATGATTTTTTCTTTGAAACTGGAGTTTTGTATAATAAAATATTATGCAGTAGCTTCCAGGAGTAATTTCCTAAGATAAGGTTTTAGTTATACCTTATGATTTGTCTTGTAAATTAGAGATTTTTTTTTTTTTTTTCCCAATTCAAGAAGCTAAGAGTTACTTCTGAAATTTTTTGTAAGAGCTATAGTGGTTAAGTACCTGGCTCACATTCTAAAAAATGCATTTTTTAGTTTAAGGAAGCTTAAGCAGAAGCCCTGAGCTCTGATTTGCCCATGGTATCAAACATCAGAGGAATTTTCCAGTGGGCCTTTATGAGTTTTATTTTTTATTTAATTAGGAAGATACCTAAGTGTTTAATCGTGAATTTTCAAGCTACTGGAGCAGAGCTAGAGTAAATGACCTCATTTACCTGGAGAAATAAAGTAACAGCGTCACAGATCTTCACAAAGCTCCACATAATTGCAAATGGGAGGTAAGGGAAATATCAGAAGAGAAATTTGCATCGAATAACATTATATCTATATACGTAGCTGTGTTTCTCTTACCACAAACTTTCAAAACAATACACGCCAGTAAAGACAAGAGGAAAGCTATTGTCATAACAAAATATTCACTAAGAATATTCATTTTATTTAGCTGGGAATACGTTGCATTGTCAGTAGAATTTAACCAATTTCCAGCAATGTGATTTTTCTAGTTATCAAGGGAAACTTTGTATTTGAGTTCTGATTTAGACTCTGGGTTCTTTAGTTAAGAAAGGAGACCATGAGTGTGCTGTTCATGTTGTTTTTAAACTACAGGCTATAAAAGAAATGTCTCAAATTCCCTGAAGAATTAAGTTGGTGCCAGGTAGTTCCAGGAAAAAAAATAGGAATAAAACAGAGAAGCAAGAAGAGCTTATAAAAGAAGTTACCTGGGTATAGTTTAGCTTTCATGTCAGGTAGTGTTGTAAAGGGTAGGACTCTCCTGGAATGTTAGAGAAAACTTTACCAGAAAGAGAACTTCAAAGAGTTTTGGGCAAATCTAGGGAAGCAGTGTTGCCTCTGCAAAAGATTTATGAACCCAGGTAGATATCTTGCTCCTACCTGACGCCACATGGAGCAGAAAGCTATAAAATTTAAAAATCCAAGCAGAGTGAGCTAAGAGAACTCTGAAGCTAATCAGAAGTCCTAAGGAGGCAACTTAAGGTCTTGCTTCTGATTAGCTATGAGTTGTACTTAAAAACTTCTCGCATTCATACAGAGCTTTCAGTGAGGCCTGATTGTGTCAGGCTGTGCTAAAGCACCAAAGTATTAGTACCATGAGTCCACAGTGTGTCTGTGAATGCTTTGAAATTTAGGAAGACACCCTAAATGAGTTAGATTTAAATTTGCGCTTGTTGATGATAAGAACTGAAACTTATTATAACTTTTACTTCTTTAAAATTTTTTTCAATATTAGTATTTATAAGTTATGTGAAAATGCTTAAACTGCTGTTTTGTTATTTTAACAAAGATGCTGGGTGGGTAGGAAAAGAATAGAAATGACTAAACTTCGAGGCTGTGATCAGTGGTGTATGAAAATATACTCAGTGCCCACTTTTATCCAGTGGCAGCCACCCGTTTTATTCCTGCACAATTTATGTAAAAAGTTGCTGAGTCTAATTAGCTCCTATTATATGGAGGGAGAGCCAAAAAACAAGACATTATTTGGGACAAGTGTAAGAAATAGTAGCTGTAGCTATTCCATGTCTCTAAAGTGTGACAAAGTCTGAATTCCAAAGTTGATCATTTCAAGTATTTCATCAAGCTGTAATTTAATCTCCAGGGTTTATCTCTTTGCTTTTAAAGGATTATTTATTAAACTAAGCCTACAGCCATTCTGGAATAATCCAATTTGCTCAGGACACACATAATACTACCTCACTTTTTCCCAAATCCTTTATATTGGTATTAGGTTACTAACCCTCTGAGCATCCCCGTAAGGCACATATCAATGGTGCCATATTAGTGTTGAAAAAGTTAAATCACAGAGAAGGTGGAAGGTTGTACTAAGTAAAATATATGACATATATTTTGTATGTTTTGAGGAATGGATATCTTTCTCTTTGTTTCTCACTTAGCAAGATTCATGACAAAGAGAACAGAGAGTAGGGAAAGTAGACAATCAAATCATTATTTTTATTTAACAGGGGCAATACTAAATCCCCACAAATTTCTAAACTATTTGCTTTGATTTAGGTTCCTGAACTATGAAGAAATCTTGCAGAATTACCATATGAACAGCAACTATTTAAATGTTCATCTTTGTAGCCTCTGATTAAAATGAAGAGAAAAAATTTATCAAACTTTCATTTTTGGCAAATACATTTTATTTGAAATAAATATGTAGCATATTTTATTTTTTAAAAACAGTCTTCTTAGAAAAATCAGTAGCATTATTTTTATTTTCTATCATGTGGGGTTGAATTCAGGTTTCATAGGTAGTATGCAGACTTACACAACTAGAAATCTTAAAGAAAAATAAAAGAAAATTACAAATACAATATTAGCTATATGCAAATATTTACTGAATATAGGAAACACATCACAATACATAGCAAAATTTCCTGAGGTCACAAATACAATAGGCATCAAAAATCCAGAAAAAAACGTAATAGTTGTATTAATTTATTGCCTGTCTCTAACTTCTTCTGTGTAACGTAACATTACAGTAATGTAATATTTTCTATAAAGAGAATAGAAAGAAGCTTGTCTTTTCTTTATCATAAGAACAGAGACAAAAGAATGAAAAGGAATGAACAAAGCCTCCAAGAAATATGGGACTATATGAAAAGACCAAGCCTACTTTTGATTGGTGTACCTGAAAGTGACAGGGAGAATGAAACCAACTTGGAAAACACTCTTCAGAGTATTATCCAGGAGAACTTCCACAACCTAGCAAGACAGGGCAACATTCAAATTCAGGAAATACGAAGGACACCACAAAGACACCCCTCAAGAAGAGCAACCTCAAAACACATAATCGTCAAAATCACCAAGGTTGAAATAAAGGTAAAAATGTTAAGCGTAGTCAGAAAGAAAGGTTGGGTTACCCACAATGGGAAGCCTATCAGACTAAGAGCAGATCTCTCTGCAAAAACCCTACAAGCCAAAGAGAGTGGAGGCCAATATTCAACATTCTTAAAGAAAAGAATTTTCAAACCAGAATTTCATATCCAGCCAAACTAAGCTTCATAAGCAAAGGAAAAATAAAATCATTTTCAGGCAAGCAAATGCTGAGAGATTTTGTCACCACCAGGCCTGCCTTACAAGAGCTCTTGAAGGAAGCACTAAATATGAAAAGGAAAAACCAGTACCAGCCACTGGAAAAACATGCCAAATTGTAACAACCACCAACACTATGAAGAAACTGCATCAACTAACAGGCAAAATAACCAGCTAGCATCATAATGACAGGATCAAATTCACACATAAAAATATTAACCTTAAATGTAAATGGGCTAAATGTCTGAATTAAAAGACACAGATTGGAGAATTGGATAGAGTCAAGACTCTTCAGTGCGCTGTATTCAGGACACCTATCACACATGCAAAGAGGAATTGCTAAATTACAAAGACACACATAGGCTCAAAATAAAGGGATAGAGGAATATTTATCAAGCAAATGGAAAGAAAAAAAAAAAAAAAANGTTGCAATCCTAGTCTCTGATAAAACAGACTTTAAATCAACAAAGATAAAAAAGACTAAAAAGGACATTACAAAGATAAAAAAGACTATATCAACAAATATAAAAAAGACTAAAAAGGGATCAATGATGCAACAAGAAGAGCTAACAATCCTAAATAAATATGTGCCCAATACAGGAGCACACAGATCTATAAAGCAAGTTCTTAATGACCTACAAAGAGAGTTAGACTCCCACACAATAATAATGGGAGATTTTAACATCCCACTGTCAGTATTAGACACATCAACGAGACAAAAAATTAACAAGGATATTCAGGACTGGATCTCAGCTCTGGGCCAAGTGGACTTAGTAGACATCTACAGAACTATCCACCAGAAATCAACAGAATGCACTACATTGCACTTATTCTAAAATCGACCACATAATTGGAAATAAAACATTCCTCAGCAAATGCAAAAGAATGGAAATCATAACAAACAGTCTCTCAGACAACAGTTCAATCAAATTAGAACTCAGGATTAAGAAACTCACTCAAAACCACACTACATGGAAACTGAACAACCTGCTCCTAAATAACTACTGCATAAATAATGAAATAAAGATAGAAATAAATAAGTTCTTTGAAACCAATAAGAAGAAAGACACAACATACCAGAATCTCTGGGACACTGCTAAAGTAGTGTTAAGAGGGAAATTTTATAGTACTAAATGACCACAGGAGAAAGCAGGAAAAATCTAAAATCGACACCCTAACATGACAATTGAAAGAACTAGAGAAGCAAAAGCAAACAAATTAAAAAGCTAGGAGAAGGCAAGAGATAACACTAAGATCGGAGCAGAACTGAAGGAAATAGAGACACGAAAATCCTTTAAAAAAAATCAATGAATCCAGGAGCTAGTTTTTTGAAAAGATTAACAAAATAGATAGACCATTAGCCAAATTAATAATGAAGAAAAGAAAGAAGAACCAAATAGACAAAATAAAATATGATAAAGGAGATATCACCACTGATCTCACAGAAATACAAACTACCATCCTCAAATACTATAAACACCTCTATGCAAACAAATTAGAAAATCTAGATGAAATGGGTAAATTCCTGGTAACATACACATACACATCACATAAACAGAACCAATAACAAGGAAGAAGTTAATCCCTTAACAGACAAATAACAAGTTCTAAATTTGAGGCAGTAATTAATAGCCTACCATCACCACCAACAAAAAAGCCAAGGACCAGACAAATTCATAGCTGAATTCTACCAGAGGTACAAAGAAGAGCTGGTATCATTCCATCTGAAAATATTCCAAACAACAGAAAAAGAGGGACTCCTCCCTAACTCATTTTATAAGACCAGCGTCATTTTGATACCAAAACCTGGCAGGGACATACACAAAAAAGAAAATTTCAGGCCAATATCCCTTATGAACATTGATGTGAAAATCATCAATAAAATACTGGCAAACTGAATCCAGCAGCATATCAAAAAGCTTTTCCAAGGCAATCAAGTCAGCTTCATCCCTAGGATGCAAGGCGGGTTCAAAATATGCAAAACAATAAACATAATCCATCAAAGAAACAGAATCAATGACAAAAATCACATGATTATTTCAATAGATGCAGAAAAGGCCTTTGATAAAATTCAAAACACCTTCATGCTAAAAACTGTCAATAAACTAGGTGTTGAGGGAATGTAACTCAAAATAATAAGAACTATTGATGACAAAGCTACAGCCAACATCATGCTGAATGGGCATAAGCTGGAAGCATTCCCTTTGAAAACTGGCACAAGACAAGGATGCCCTCTCTCACCACTCTTATTCAATACAGTATTGGAAGCTCTGGCCAGGATAATCAGGCAAGAAACAGAAATAAAGGGTATTCAAACAGGAAGACAGCATGTCAAATTGTCTCTGTTTGCAGATGACATGATTGTATATTGAGAAAACCCCATCATCTTGGCCCCAAATCTCCTTAAGCTGATAAGCAAATTCAGCAAAGTCTCAGGATACAAAATCAATGTGTAAAAATAACAAGCATTCCTATACACCAAAAATAGACTAATAAAGAGTGAAATCATGAGTGAACTCTCATTTACAATTGCTATAAAGAGAATAAAATACTTAGGAATACAACTTACAAGGGGTGAGAAGGAACTCTTCAAAGAGAACTACAAGCCACTGCTCAAGGAAATAAGACAGGACACAAACAAATGGAAAAACACAACATGTTAATGGATACGAAGAATCAATATCATGAAAATGGCCATACTGTCCAAAGTAATTTATAGATTCAATGCTATCCCCATCAAGCTACCATTGACTTTCTTCACAGAATAAGAAAAAATTACTTTAAATTTCATATGGAACCACAAAAGAGCCCATATAACCAAGACAATCCTAAGCAAAAAGAACAAAGCTAGAGAAATCAAGCTACCTGGCGTCAAACTATACTACAAAGCTACAGTAACCAAAACAGCATGGTTCTGGTACAAAGCAGATATATAGACCAATGGAACTGAACAGAGGCCTCGGGAACAACGCCACACATTACAACCATCTGATCTCTGACAAACCTGGTGAAAACAAGCAATGAGGAAAGGATTTCCTGTTTAATAAATGGTGTCAGGAAAACTGGCTACCCATATGCAGAAAACTGAAACTGAACCCCTTCCTTACACTTTATACAAAAATTAACTCAAGATGGATTAAAGATTTAAATATAAGACCTAAAACTATAAAAACCCTAGAAGAAAATTTAGGCAATACCATTCAGGACATAGGCATGGGCAAAGACTTCATGACTAAAACACCAAAAGCAATGACAACAAAAGCCAAAATTGACAAATGGGATCTAATTAAACCAAAGAACTTCTGCACAGCAAACAAAACGATCATCAGAGTGAATATGCAACCTACAGAATGGGAGAAAAATTTTGCAATCTATCTGACAAAGGACTAATATCCAGAATCTACAAATAACTTAAACAAATTTATAAGGAAAAAAACAAACAACCCCATCAAAAAGTGGGGGAAGGATATGAACAGACACTTCTCAAAAGAAAACATTTATTCACCCAACAAACAGAAAAAAAGCTCATCATCACTGGTCATTAGAGAAATGCACATCAAAACCGCAATGAGATTCCACCTCATGCCAGTTAGAATGGCAATCATTAAAAAGTCAGGAAACAACAGATGCTGCAGAGGATGTGGAGAAAGAAACACTTTTACACTGTTGGCGGGAATGTAAATTAGTTCAACCATTGTGGAAAATAGTGTGGCTATTTCTCAAGGATCTAGAACTAGAAATACTTTTGACCCAGCAATCCCATTACTGGGTATATACCCAAAGGATTATAAATCATTCTACTATAAAAACACATGCACACATATGTTTACTGCAGCACTGTTCACAATAGCAAAAACGTGGAAGCAACCTGAATGCCCATCAATGATAGCCTGGATAAAGCAAATATGGCACATATACACCATGGAATACTATGCAGCCATAAATTGAGTTTATGTCCTTTGCAGGGACATGGATGATGTTGGGAGTTGAACAATAAGAACACATGGACACAGGGAAGACAGCATCACACACCAGGGCCTGTCACGGGTTGGGGGGCAAGAGGAGGGATAGCAATAGGAGAAATACCTAATGAAGATAATGGGGTTGATGGGGGCGGCAAACCACCACGGCACATGTATATCTATATAACAAACCTGCACATTCTGCACATGTACCTCAGAAGTTAAAGTACAATGAAAAAATTAACAAACTAAGAAAGCTACAGATTTGTTTAGAGTAAAATTCAGAGTACTAATGTGGGTGAGAGTTAAGATATATACAGCTGGGCATTCTTTTGTTATGCAATAAATAATAATGTGAGTTAAATCCAGTACCATATTTACTGTACCAGTATGATACATGAGTGAGTGTTAACAACACTAAGATTTTTATGAAGGGACAGTAATTTTTTTTAAGTTCACTGAATTCTAATGTTAAGTAAGTCCCCAACATTTAAGTGTTCTCAAAGGCACTATCTACAGCTGAGGTTGAGGAGGAAATGGTACATTAAATAATAAAATGTTTAAACGTTTGGCTAAAATAATGAGAAATTTTGAGCATTTTTCTGAATATAAAGTTAATCCTGAGATGGCAAAAAAATTTTTAAGAAAGTACAAACAAACTATCCAAACGGCAAATATATAAGGCAATATTGTTTTAGGATCTTTGTAAAGAAGATTATCACATATGCCACTTGGTATACAGGTAGAATCTTTTTGCTTGCCACTTAGTAATAATGTCTTCCATGTGATGAAAAATATAAAATGTTTAATAATACTGTAGTCTGAAAATCACTACTCCCAAAGGGTTTTGCTCATTATTTTGTATGACATAAATATAAACACGAAAATGAATCAGATTACTATTTTTTCTACACATTCTTTTCATTTTACACTAATACGTATATGTTCCCGAGTCTAGAAGGTCATTATTAGCCTCTATTCTCTGACTTTTGATTGGGGGGGGGCTTGTTGCTCATTAAAGGACAGAGAACAAGAAAGGTAAGTACTAATTGCTCAATTTTCTCTGTCATAACATTTTGGTTTATTCCTCTCAAAACCAACGTCCCTCCCTTCCTCCCTCCCTCCCTCCC
>NW_016107461.1:1404493-1417307 GCF_001604975.1 Cebus imitator | reverse complement strand
TTCTTCCCAGAGTTTTTTTTTTTTTTTTTTAACAAAGGAGCACACCTGGAATTTTACCTAGCCTACAGCCAGAAAGTTAGACAAACTCTAGGTTCCCGGTTGGGGAGGTGGATGGAGGAATGGCGCTGGAGAGTTCTTGACTTTGAAACCACGCCCCTTATGGACCAGGAAAGACAGTTTTTTTTTCCTTAACTTCCTCACTACGATCCTCAGTGTGGAGGGGCATTATAGTGCAAGGATGCCACCAGCTTGGGAATCAAACAGATCAGGTCCTGAATCTACCAGACTGTGGCCAAGGGCAAGCGTCTTCTCTTTCTGATGTTCTGTTTCCATGTTGGTTAAACTCTACTGCAAAGGGGATAAAATAGGTTTGCAAATGTCCAATATAGTGCTTCCTGTGAAGCAAGTGCTGAATGAATGAATGAACAAATGAACTAATGAACGAATTCATGTGATTTTTTTCTGTTTATATGATAAATAAACACCATCTAGGATACATTGATCTATGCAAGTGTGCTATTTATTTTGTGATATGAAGGTGAAACTTAATGTGTCTGCAAGTATTGTGCCATTTTTATTCAATAGTTTCTCTTCTACATTCCCAATGCCATATGGTTTTCAGCAGATCAAATCACTGAAGCAAACTCTCTCCCACTCCTCTGTTTTTCTCTCTCTCTTTTTCTCTATTTATGAAATCAAAAGGGGAGAAGTGAATGGAGTTGAAAAAAAAAAAAGGAATATAAAAGTTTTCCATGATTAAGAAAGCTGCTAGAAGGTTTTATTTGCAAAATTTGGACTTACCATAAGGAAAAGGAGTCCTGTTCTCTCCGTTTATTTCCCCCATTAATTTCCAGGGGTAACAAAATATGGGAAACAGGAAATCAGTGGGGCACGGGCTTGCTTTAGTAGCCTAAATCTTCTTTCCATGCCATATGTCATATGTTTACAAACATGTTGTGTTCCTCTTGACAAAAGCAGATGCAGACAGGCACTGACTTCAAGGCTTTCTATTGTGTGTGAAACGGTTTCCTTGAGGAGCTCCTGCTGTCAATTTTCAGTCAATGCAGAGGAGGGGGAGAGTCAGCTACTGACTAAAAACTAGCTTGAGCTGAAGACTTAACTCTTTGGGTTTATAAATATATATATTTTAAGATGAATAGGCACTGAAGATTAGAATTTGTTATGGAAAGGGAAGCTTGGCTTAAATAACCATCATCTGAGTCAAAAGATACTGAAATTTAATGTTAATGTCTTTGTTTCTTGGAGATCCTGCTGTGGTGAATTAGGGGGGATTTAGTCCCAGAAGTCAGTATGATAATAAAGGACAGCTTTGTTGAATGTCTGCTAGTCCTGTGACCATTTACTGCTACTTACACAACAATGGCAAAATTCCTCTACAACCTGGGAGGATCCACACTGTGAGAATTTTTAGTGTTTCCTTTCCTTGGATTTTTCCAATTCAAGAGTCAAGTGTTAAGTGGCACCAGAAAACAAACAAACAAAAATTCCATGTTCTCTGCCTCAGTGTTGTCCCTTAACTCTGTAGTCAGTTAATTACTTATTAAAAGGCTTGATATGGTGCTCCTAGAAAGGCTAATAGCTTGCCTGTCCTTTTTCAGTCCCATGCACCCCACAGAGGTGTCTTCTGTGCTGCTCTAGGGCTGAATCCTCAGCAGTTGTAAAGCTTGGAGGGGCTGGGGAGCCCAGAGGATTAGCAATTCAGGCTTTTCTAAAACTCACCTGACATACCGCATTTCCAGTATTCCCAGAGGGGTGTCTAATTTCTGCATATAGATTCAGAGTCCAGGTGACAATTCCTATTCTTCAGTATCAGGGTGGGGAAGTGGGAGAAAGGCAGCTGGGAGGAAAGAATGCTACAAGGGTGGCCTTATGCAGAATTGGAACTAGCCTTGACAGAGGTATTTTAGGGACAAAAAGAAACATTTTTTCCATGCTGCCAACAATTGTTCAATTTCTTTGGCTGAAAACTTTATCTTTAATGCATGTATTTATTCAACAAAAATTTCTTGTACATATACGCCAGTCACTGCCCTAGACACTAATGATGTAGCAGTAAATAATGCCAATAAGGTGTTTGTTTTAAATAAACATCATCCAAATTGTATGACTTGAACACTAAGTAATCTGGGTTTTTCAGGCAATAATGTTATTGGGAGTGAATTTATTGGCTTTTCTTTAGAGAAGTTTTTAGCAGTAGCATAAAAAAATAAAGAAGTTCTGAAATCATCTCTTGATATTTGAGTGGGTTGTGTATGTGTGTGTTTCTGTGTATGTATGTATGTGTATATATGTGTTTATGAATAAAGAAAATTTGGAGTCTAGAGATAAATCCTTCCTTATTTGTCATTTTTATTGGACACAAACCAAGCACAATAGAAGAGGTTGACTTTGAACTTTAGTGAGACTGATGAAAGCATAACATTGAAGATGACAAATCTACACTGATGTCTACAGTTATAGACACTTTTAAAAGAAAATATAGGACTCTTACCAGGAAAAATAGCAAGACACAAATTTGCTTCATTGTTACCTCTCAAATCAATGCTTAGTATTCCTTATGTCAGGAATCCAGTTGGTCTGTTTCTGTCTCAGATGGCCTTTCTTTCAGACTTGCTCCTAATAGTGAAAAGTGAAAATCTGGCCGAAAGCCTTACAACTATAAATCCATAAATATTGCACATTCATAGGCAGAAACCCTGCCTATGTTCTTCCTTTCACTCTTGCAAATTACACATATGTATGAAGTAGAGAAAAAAATCTTTTTTGTTTTTAAATATAGACTAAAACTTTTTTCTTAAATTATTCAACATTAAATTCTTTTTTCCTAAAAATGTTATAAACTAAATATTTTGCTTAGAAAGTAATATTGAGTGAAGGTACCTAGTAGATTATATAGCACAGGTTTTTACTGATGTTTTAGAACATAAAAATGGATTTCAACCACTGAAGTTTTAGAACTAAGGAGCACCAATTCCACTTTTATACTTATTTTCTGTACCTTGCATTTTGTCATTTCCTCAAGATTTAGATGGCTTTTTGTTTCATAGTTGTATTTTATGACTATTGAAAAGATAGTGCCTTTGTAAATGTTTTAAGTACACTAAAATGAGAGACCATGACTTCTTTTTCCTTTATATTCCCCCTAGCTCCTGGTACTCAGGAAAACAGTCCACGTTTGTTGAGTGAGTTTAAGTGAATAAATGGATACTTTTGTGACATCCATGTGAAAACGGGACACTCTACTACATTTATAGAACTGGAAGTTCTTGTAAAGTAAGATTAAGATTTCCTGGGTTATAAACTTTAATCTTAGACATTTGAATCAATCATAATTACTTTAGTAACGTAACTATAGTAAACTAAACATATCACATGAAGCTTAAAGAAATCCAATTAGTGTTAAAATTGGTAATACATGTTTTTCATCTGTTCTTTTTCTGGAATTGGAGGTTAAGGTGAGTGGGTGTAAATGGAAAAAAAGTCCACTGCAGAACTTAGGCTTAGTAATATGAGGAAATAGTTTATGAGAATAAAATAAATAGAATACGAGTTATCCTTTTGTGTTTCAAAGAAAATGCCTTAGAAGGGTTATGAATAAAGAATACTCATCAAAGCAGAAAAATTCAAAAGGATGCAAACTCCACGATCTCATTAACAGTGCACATGCCTTCATATTGGCTGATAATGTTGCTGCAGATGTTACTCTGAAAGTTTGGACTTCTAGATCTTTGGCTGTAATGCACATGATTCAGTCTAATCACTGAGACCTGGTTAGGAAAGACCAGCTGGAAATTGTTTCTGGAGATGGAGCTTTACGTTTTCCCAAGGTGAGTGTAACTTTTTGGTTTTGGTATTGAAAAGGTCTTTTGTGAAGCAACCCAGGATAGTAAAGTTATGGCATAAATCTGCTTGAGTGTTCTCCTGGGAAATAGTAGAGCAAGCAGAATTAAGTTGACATGTTGTTTCCTCTACTTGCACCTGACATTTACTGACTTCAGCTCCCATCTTCTTATGTTTATGGTTGTATGCCAGTAGATCCAAAATCATTAAATAATTGGTTGCTGCACACAAATAAAATGGTTTCTGATTTCCCTACATGCATGTCTCATCACTTCAGTGAAACAAATTACAACAGAATTATTTCAATTTATTATAAGGTAATTGAATATTGATTGAGGAAATGTAGTAAGAAGGAAAATAATTAATAGGAAACATTTATTTTTTGGATGAAAACTGCTTCCTCCTACCAATGTGTGGTATATTGTCCCATGTGGAATTCTGATCAATGGACAATTATACTTGAGGGTCTTGGTCATACCCTCTGTTGTTGCTACTATGTAACATTACACCAAGCACTACTGCTATTGTGAATAACATAACAACATCAACTACAAAAATAATAATGGATGAACTACCAAAGAAATGCTGACAAGGTTTTCATTCAAAAGTTAGTTAAATCACCAGGTTTGAATTCTAGCCTGGTGATTTATTAACTATAAAACCATGGGCAAGGTTTTTTCTATCAGTTTTCTCATTTTTATAGAAAATAAGAAGATAGAAGGTTAATAGCTATTCTTTGTACCTCAAAGTAAATTTTATTTATATCACCAATGAGAATAAAAGTCTTAAAAAATTGGTACATACCTATAAAATATCATTTAGTATTTGTTAAATGTAGTTAGTAAAATAAAATATGAAGTTTATAGATTGAAATATTAGCATCATACTTGCTGATTTTCTAGGAAAATATAATCTCCTGATTCTAATTAAATCATTTAATTCTGGCATCTATAAGATATTTGTAAAATAGAATACAACAAAAGAGTACATCCTATCACTTCAGAAACATCATTGTTACCATGGTTTTCTAAAGTGTCATTTAAATTATCTTTGGTTAGATTTAAACATGTTTATTTTTGGAGTTTCTTCTCATTCCAAAAATCCCTCTTCATGTGGAGGCTTTTATGAAAAAACTATATAAAGTCATACACCACATACAGTGTTTTCGTCAACAATGGACCGCATCTATGACAGTAGTCCCATAAGTTTATAACAGAGCTGAAAAATTCCTGTCACCTAGAGACATTGTAACTATCATAACTTCATAGCAAATGCATTACTCACATGTATGCCGTGATGCTGGTGTAAACAAATCTACCATGCTTCCAGTTGTATAAAAGTATAGCATATACAATAATGCACAGTACATAATATTTGAAAATAAACCAGAAACTATGTTACTGGTTTAAATATTACTGTACTATAAATTTTATCATTATTTTGGAATATGTTCCTTTCTACTTGAAAAGTTAACTGTAAAACAGCCTCAGACAAGTCCTTCAGGATGTATTCCAGAAGAAGGCATTATTATCACAGGAGATGACAGCTCCATACATGTTATTACCCCTGAAGACACCTTCCAGCAGGACAAGATGTGGAGGTGGCAGACAGTGATACGGATGATCCCCACCCTGTGCAGGCCGAGGCTAATGGGTGTGTTCATGTTTTAGTTGTTAATAAAATGATTTAAAATTTTAAAAAATTAAAAATAGAAAAAAAGTATAATACAAGATCATAAAGAAATAATTTTTGTACAACTATATAATTTGTGTTTTAAGTGTTACTATAAAAGAATTAAAAAGTAAAAAAAAAAATGGCTATCACAGTGGCTCACACCTCTAATTCCAACACTTGAGGAAGCTGAGCTGGGAGGATCACTTAAGTGCATTTTGGGCAACATAGTGAGACCCCATCTCTAAAAAAAAAAAAAAAAAAAAAAAAAATTAAAAACCTTATAAAGTTAAAAAAATATTTATAGCAAACTAAGATTAATTATTGAATAAAGAAAAATATTTTTTATAAATGTAGTGTAGCCTAAGAGTACAGTGTCTAGAAAGTCAATAGTGGTAGACAGTGTCCTAGGCCTTCACATTCATTCACTGACTCACCTAGAGCAACTTCTAATCCTACAGTCTTCATTCATGGTCAGCATGCTATACAGGTGTACTATTTTTTATCTTTTATGCCACATTTTTACTGTACATTTTCTATATTTAAATATATAAATTCTTATCATTGTGTTACAATTGCCTACAGTATTTAGACCTGTAACATATTATACAGGTGTGTAGCCTGAACAATGGGTTATACCATATAGCCTAGGTGACCAGCAGGCCTTAACATCTAGATTTGTGTAACTGCATTCTGTGACACTTGTACAAGGTATCACCTAAAGACATGTTCTCCAGAATGTTAATTCCATTTTTAAGTGACACACGACTTATGTTTTTAAATTGGGTGTTTTCCTCTTTGACAACTCATGTAATGTTTTTAATAACCCTGATAAAGTAGGTAGTGACATGTTATGAATTGAATTGTGCCCCCTTCAACAAAGACATATTGAAGTCTTAACCCCCAGTACTTCAGCAATTGACCTTATTTGGAACTCGTGTCATTACAGCTGTAGTTAGTTAAGACTATACTTAGTCCAATATGACCGGCATCCTTATAAGATATCTATGTGAAGACAGAAACACCCAGAGAGAACGCCATGTGACAATGACGGCTGAGATTGAAGTTGTGCAGCTGCAATCCAAGAAACACTGAACACTGCCAGCAAATCACCAGAAACTAGGGAGAAAAAAGGAAGGATTTTTCCTACAGGTTTAAGAGAGAGCATGCCCCAACTGATACCTTTGTTTCAGACTTGTAGTCTCTGGAGCTATGAGATAAAAATTTGTTTTTTATAAGCCACCCAGTTTGTGGTACATATGTACTTTGTTATGTCAGTTCTAAGACACTAATACCTGCAGCCATGGCAGTAGCTAACATTTGCTCAGTGCCAAGGTGTGCATCATGCATTGAGAATCCTCTAAGTCCGGAAAGCACTTCCTAGCTTTTATTATATTCTACAGGTTAAGACATCGAGACTAACAGAGGGACATTAGTTGGCCCAAATTTTCACATGTAGTATGTGGCAGAATTTCCTCACAGTTGTTTATTTTTGATCCTTGAACCTGGGCACAGGAATCATTAGTCCAACTATGAAGATGAGGAAATTGAGAGTCAAAGAGATTGATACATCCTTCGCCTTATCTTTTTGAAGTTAAATGTATTCATTTCCTGTGGTCTTTTTCTGGTGGCTATTGGCCCAACATTTTTTTCTGTTACTTTTCTCTTTTCCTAAGTATGCTACACGCCCCTCATTTTTGGAGCCCCAAACTTAGGGAATAATTCGATATAACTATAATCACTGAGAGGTTAGGAAAAGGATGACTCTGCTGCTCATACATATATTTCTTTAAGCATTTCAGCACTTTTATGGGCTAATCTTGAACAGTGAGTGAGTCTAATGCCTGCTTTTTAAATGACACTAAGTATGATTATAACAATAACCATCATTTATTGAGCACTACTAATATACAGCTTCTTATATATATGACTTTCTAAAAATCTAGCAAAAGTCTCACAAGATCATTACTATTATTTTATTCTTAATGTAAGAAAAAATTAAAGCTCAAGTTTCAGTAATTCTCCAAGGTTACATAGTAGCAAGTGACCCATCAGAGATTCAAATCAAGGTTAGCAGAATTCTAAAGTTCAAGTAACTGTTATTCTAATTCTCCTCTCACTAAATAATATTACTATTCTTGTACTAGTAATAATATGAGATATGCATGGAAAATTTTTGAGAACTATGTGTGACTAATAAAATGCCCCTAATATTCGTTAGTTAAAATAAGGATCCCTCACATGACAGTTGCTTAATAATGATTGTTCCTTTGGTAATCATAAGGCAGAAGATACTGTCATAAATCATTTTAACAAAAATATTTTAAAGAAAAAAATAGGAATAATAAGCAATTTTAAATAAGATTCTAGGCTTGTAGGATAGGAAAAGCTATTTGGAAGAAAATGCTGAAAGAAGTATTTCCATATAATTAACTAAATAGTATCTTTTACTATTTTGGAAAAGATCATGTCACAAAAAATTATCTTGGTTAATATCAAAAACATTTGTGTCCAAATATGTACTCTTATTCCAAGTTTTAGAAGCCCACTAATAAAAACTCTTATGAATTTTTGTTTTAAGGAACTGAATAGTTTAGAATTTCACGTGCAAACAGCACTCTGAACATAGTTCATTATCCGTATATGAATGCTTCTTACTTTTATGGGATCTCTTGTCCTCTATGGTAACATTTCTCTTGAAGGTGACAGATAGATAGATAGATAGATAGATAGATAGATAACTTTTTTATTTTCCTAATTTAAACTGGCTCCTTTTTAGGCTCTAGATTGAGACTTACAGCCATCCCTCTGATGCTGATCTGATACTGACATTGTGAGGGTAGCGTCTGTTAGAAATACCTGGACCAAGGTTGCAGGTCAAAGTCTACATCACTTTCTGGAACACAAAAGAAAATGATAAATACACATTTGTCCCAGCATTGACTCTTGAGGCCTAAAAGTCAAAAGTGTGACTGCAGCCTTTCCCTTAACATTAGATCTAATGGAGAAGGTTTAGTGATCTTGAAATTTAAAATGAAAATTTGCAAAATTCCAAAAGATGAGCAATGTCCATGTTTAATAAAAGGAGATGAGCATTGTGAAAGGATATAGAAGTTCAATAGTAAGAGACTTCTCTAGTATATCAGTGTTAGGATAGAATAATTCGGAAACTGAAAACTCAAAATTGTGCTTCTTATAACTTTTTATGCCTACTGATAGAATTTGCATGTTCTCCCCTCTAAATATCATGTTGAATTGTAATCCCCAATGTTGGAGGTGGGGCCTGGTGGCAAGTGTTTTGGTCACAGGGGTGGATTTCTCATGTCTTGTACTGTCCCGATGATAGTGAGTAAATTCTTGCTAGGTCTAGTTGTTTAAAGGTGTGTGGCCGCCCCCACCCCCAACTCAACTCTCTTTCTTGCTCTCACTCCTGCCATGTAAGCTGCCAGCTCCCCCTTCACCTTCTATCATGATCAGAAGTTTCTTGAGGCCCTCACCAGAAGTAGCTGCCAGCCCCATGCTTCCTGTATAGTCCACAGAGCCAATTAAACCTATTTTCTTATAAATTACCCAGTCTCCAGTATTGCCTTCTAGCAATGCAAGAATGGCCTAACATACCTGCAAATACCTTGAAGATTACTTGTATATACTCAGAGATATACCTACCTCACTTTGAAGACCACTATATTAGAGGACTGGACTATCAAATTTATTGTGAGAATTAAAGCATCACTTAACTTCTTTATTCCCAAATTTCTTCATAGGTAAAATGAGAGTAATAGTTCACTTCTTGTAAAATTTTTATTATAATGAGATAACAATCATAGAAAATGGCTTTCTTTGCTTGTTTCATAGTGTGTTAGACCATTGTTGCATTGATATAAAGAAATTCCTGAGACTGGGTAATTCATAGAGAAAAGAGGTTTAACTGACTCCTGGTTCTACAGGCAGTACAGGAAGTGTGATGCTGGCATCTGCTTCTGGTGAGAGCCTCAGGGAGCTTTTATTCATGGCAGAAGGCAAAGTGGGAGGTGCCACACACTTTTTAATACCCAGATGTTGCAAGAATCTTTTTTGAGACAGGGTTTCGCTCTGTTGCCCAGGCTGAAGTGCAGTGGTGAGATCTTGGCTCATTGCAACCTTCACTTCGTGGGTTCAAGTGATTCTCTTGCCTCAGCCTCCCAAGTAGCTGAGCTTCCAGGTGTGCATCACTTTGTTCATCTAATTTTTGTAATTTTAGTAGAGACACAGTTTCACCATGTTGGCCAGGCTGGTCTTGAACTCTTGGCCTCAAGTGATCCTCTTGCCTCGGCCTTCCAAAGAACTGGGTTTATAGGCATAAGCCATCATGCACAGCCCTCACAAAAACTTTCATGAAGGCAGCACCAAGGGGATGGCTCTAAACCATACACCAAAGATCCACCCTAATGATACTGACACCTTCCATCAGGCCCCACCTCCAACAATGGGGATTACAATTCAACGTGAGATTTGATGGGGACATAGTTACAAACTATACCATATAGCAGTGTCCATTAAAGGATAATATTTAATATTATTAGTATCATAAGGTCCACAAGTCTCTTTTTATAAAAAATGTAAAAATAGATACATAAATAGAGATGAAACAGGATGTGTTACCACTCATACATTAGACCAAGTAGATTTTCACATTGATAATTAGTTCATACAGTAGAGATTCATAAGAAAGAATTTAACTCTTTCAGTTTCTTTTCATTATTGGAAATATTGGGTTGATACGATTAATTTGTTTTTCTCTTCTCATTGAATAAGTAGCTATAATTGAGAATCACAATAGAGGTTTTACAACAATGTCTTTCAAGAGGCAGGTAAATACATTTATGACTGGAGATCCAGTTACCGGTTTATGACAATGTTTTTCAAAGTGAAATAAAAGAGAAAACCATAGTAGAGTGTATAACTCATGGTAAAGGTGAGCATTTTTTTTTTTATAAATCATATGTATTTATTTTATGTGAATATAACAAGGTAAATGTATCTCTTACGATGATTTTCAGTTAGAAAAAAACCAAAGGGCTCTGTTTACATCCATTTATGCCCAGGGAGCTTAGGTAGAGTCACACAGTGTATGATACTTATTCTCCTCATTTGAAGGCAAGGGACCTTCTCTGTGACTCTGGCCTGATGCTTAAATAGTTTACACTGGTCACAAGATTATGACAATGAAAATTGATATATATACATGTATATCAATGTATATATATTAATACATGTATTGATATTATACATGTATTGATATTATACATGTATACACATACCTGTAAGTATGTAATACTAGATCCTTTACAGAGTAGTTACCTTTCAAATATCTTTCTATGAACCCCCTAAAACATACTAGGTGTGTCTGGCATCTACTGCATGCATAGGAAATAAATTCTAGAGGAAGGTAGTGAGTTACATGGGGCCACCCAACAAATCACTATAGGACCAGAACTGGAAGCCAGGCCTTTTGACTTCTACTGTAGAATTCTTCATACTAGTATCTCTCAAATACTGCTCACCTAAAGACTTATTCGGAGAGGTTTTAAAAATACAAAATCCTGGGTACTTTTAAGTTTTAAAGGATATAAGAAGAAGAAAAACCCTTACATTTTTTTCTTGCCATGTTTGAAGTGTGAATGAATATGTAAACTAGTATTTGTTCACCCATTGATTTTAAATATTCCTCAAAAATTTGTGTGGAAACATGGAATCCTAAACGTGATTGAGAGTCTGTGTCTTAAATTGCGACACATTCATTCTCAGAAAAGTGGTAACTAGGGTAATAGAAAAGTTAAGTACCATTCTAGAAATGGACTTATTCAAGGGATAGCATAGGCTACAGAACATGTTCCTTCTATACTCCGTAAGCAGGGCTTATTGCCACAGTCTGTGAGTTTGTCGAACTGAATTTAAGCAGCTGATGTTCTTTGTCTCACACCCAGCTTTCCTCCTCCCAGGGCTCAGCCTTTAATTCTTCATTTCCATGATATTTTATACTTTTAGAAACTGGGCACACATAAAAAACATGTGAGAATAAGGATTTTCTAGCAGTATTTTTTCTTTTGATTATATAGTAGAAAGATTGTCACAGACGTTCAGTTCTTCACTTACATTTGGTTTCTTCTGAAATCTCACTGCTAATTCAACTGCACATTTATCTATTAAAGTCACTTTAATTTTCTAATAAAGAACACACTTCAATGATTCCCTTCCTTATTATACCCACCCATCACAACTTCTCTATTGAAGTGCATGTTTACATAAAAACACCAAGTAGGGATTTTAATCTTGCTTTAGTTACTAATTTGTTGGGTGCTCTGACTCAAACTTTAAACTCAATATGCCTTAATTTCTTTATCTGAAAAATGAGGTGTGTGCAATAAAGAGTTTTTAAAGATCTCGTTTCCTTTTAAAAATCGGTTATCCTCAGATTAGGAATAACAATTATATTCTGAAAGCTTGTATTTGGCTCTTTTAAATTTCTTTCTTCCATATTATGTTGACTAAAGAAAGTATCAAAAGCTACGTTAACAAGTAAGATAAATTGATGGTTTGACAGAGGAATGAATAGTTGAATGCATATGTGATAAAGCAAATATAGTAAAATATTAATGGTAGGTGGAAGGTATATAAGTACTCACTAAAATTATTTTAATTTTTACCTATGTTTGAACATATTTACAATAAATCATTAAAAATGCTATTGCTCATGTATATATATAATTTACTCACAAATATATATGTGTGTATGTATATATATATATATATATATAAAATTAAATCTTCTAAATGCTACACTACTTGCAAAGTCATATTTGGTATTCTTTAAATTAATTACATGCACATACTCTCCAAAGCATGTCTCTCCTGATTTGTCCAGCATGGCAGACTACAATTTTTATTTCTTAGACTTTGCACTGTACTTCGAAGAGATCCAGAGGATTCCATGGTGATTTCAGAACATGTCAAATTTATTGCAGCTGCAAAACACCTGGGTCAGGCAGCTTTCAGTGGCACTTTGAAACGTGGTCTGAATTGATTAAAAACTTGTGATAACCACAAACTTTATTTTAGGGCTTATGATGCTTGGAATAATATGGGAAATAATATGATATTATATTGCTTAGTGATTCCTAGCATTTAAAAAATTTTCTGTAATCCCAGCACTTTGGGAGGCCGAGGCGGGTGGATCACGAGGTCAACAGATCGAGACCATCCTGGTCAACATGGTGAAACCCCGTCTCTACTAAAAATACAA
>NW_016107461.1:1325171-1404288 GCF_001604975.1 Cebus imitator | reverse complement strand
AATGGCATATGCATATCATTTAAGTTAAAGTGAATTAAATTAAATATTATTTTATGAATTGCAGCATTTTGTTTTCTGAGTTAGAAGGCAGAGAGAGAGCCAGGAGGGAAAGAAAGAGAAAGGGAGGGAGGGAGGGAAAGAGAGAGAGAGAGAGAGAAAGAGAGGCATTCTCTGTACTATTACATTGAATATTTTATAACTTTATCCTATGGAGGTTCCAGAGAATAGCCTTAGCTTGCTGCCTTGAAAATGAAGTTTTAGATGCAGTGGAAATATTAGGGCTTTGCTGGTTTTAAGGCCTCCAAAGAGAAATGGCAGTGATATTACTTGAGCTGTGGACATAATAATAGCTATTAAGAGAGGCTCGTCTGCATAGCAGGAGTAAGAATGGCAAGGAGAATTAGTGGGAATACCCAGCACAAGTGAAAGCAGAGGGTGAGATATACAGTGTGATCCAGCAGAGGATGGCCACAACTGGAAAGCAGGAAAAATTAGCTAATACTGTAAGCCAGCTGAAAATACTTATTTATATTTCAGTGAAATAATCTTGGAGACATGCTTGAAATATGTGGAAGCTGCGGGAATGAAATATGTGGCAATATTAGGGGGGACTAACAGCCAGTGACACAAAGCATAGACACACACACACATACACACACACACACACACACACACACACACCCTACGTGCACATCTGTCTATATTTCTAATTTAAAATCAATTTTTTTAATCTGAAAATGTGTGAAACACGTAGGCCATTACTGGATAGGTCCTTAACTAAGGCTGAAACCTGTTCTTCAGTTTTGTCCTGTGTCTCCTACCTACTTTGTTTCTATGTTCTTCTGAGTCTTTGCCGAACACTTGTCTCTGGCTGTCCACACAAGGCTATAATTCCTTGTTATAAAAACTATGAAGCTGATTTACCTTGCAGATAGTTCAGCTTCTTCCTATAGCCTCAAAGTTTAGGTGGACAAATATTATGAAAATGTTTCCTTGCTTTCCCTCTTGAATTTCCATTTGCTACTGCTCAGACACATAAACTGCAAAAACTAGAGAAGATATGATATCCTTGAATATCACATTACCTGCTCCCCAAAAGTCTCATCTTACTGATGCCCTCTACTCAGTGGAAAAGGGTTACCACTTGTCTATGGCTTTAGAAGGTAAAAGTAACTTATTTGGAAGAAAGGTTCAAGATGGCACACTAGAGACAACTGGCATCCACCTCCTCCACAAGAAGAACCAAATTAGATAAACAGTAGATTATCATACTTTGAATAGGACATCTAGGAGAAAAGCCTGGAAAGCAGTAGAGAAAGGAAATGCCTGAGGCATCAAAGAAGGGCTAAGCAAGATAGCCTGCTTACCCAGGATTGGCTGAGAGCCTGGAGAGGCTCCCCAGGGCAGGGAAAGAGTGAGGGATCCCCAGTGTTCCATATTCCCATCATGGATTCCTGCAATTTAATCCACTGGAGATCCCCTCAACTCTCACAAGCCTTGAGACTAGTACAGGGAGCTGCCTGGGGTGCTCATGAAAGCATTGCTCCAGAGGGTGAGCTCAATTGGGTTCTAAACACCTGCCTCAGACTCAAGCAGCTGCAGCATGATGCCATTTTTCATTTTGAGAGTCCAGCTACCATTAGACTATATCCTGACCTGGGGCCAAATAGCCCCTGCTTTCTATATCCCTGGAGCCTCAATGCTTACCCCTACAGCCACCCAGAAGACAAGCTGCACACTGCTGAATGAACCCAGCAGCGTGGCAGAGTGATATGGTTGGGCTGTGTCCCAACTAAAATTTCATGTTGAATTGTAGCTACCATAATTCCCATTTCTCATGGGAGTGACCCGGTGGGAGGGCAATTGAGTCATGGGGGCAGTTCTCTCCCATGCTGTTTCCATTTTAGTGTCACTAAATCTGATGGTTTTATAAAGGGGAGCACCTTTGCACATGCTGTCTTTCCTGCTGCCACGTAAGATGTATCTTTGCTCCTCATTCACCTTCAGCCATGATTGTGAGGCCTCCCCAGTGATATGGAACTATGAGTAAATTAAAACCTCTTTTCTTTATAAATTACTCAGTCTTGGGTATATCTTTATTAGCAGCAAAAGAACAGACTAATACAGTAAACTGGCAGCAGTAGAGTGGGCTGCTGCTGTAAAGATATGTGAAAATGTGAAAGCAACTTTGGAACTGAGTAACAGGCAGAAGTTAGAATGATTTGGAGAGCTCAGAAGAAAGCAGTGAAAGCAGCCAGGAGGGGGACTGTACCTTGCAAAGCAGAGTTGCCCAAGATCAAGCAAATCCACCTCCTGCATCAGTGTGACCTGGATGTGAGACATGGAGTCAAAGGAGATCATTTTGGAACTTTAAGATTGGCTGCCCTACTAGATTTTGTGCTTGCATGGGGCCTGTAGCCCCTTCATTTTGGCCAGTGTATTGCATTTGGAATGGCTATATATACTCAATGCTTGTATCCCCATTTTATCTAGGAAGTAATTAACTTGCTTTTGATTTTATAGGCTCCAATGGGGAAGGGACTGGCCTTGTCTCAGGTGAGACTTTGGACTGCAGACTTTTGAGTTAATGCTGAAATGAGTTAAGACTTTCGGGGACTGTTGGGAAAGCATGATTGTGTTTTGAAATGTGAAGACATGAGATGTAGGAGGCCAGGGGATGAATGATATGGTTTGGCTGTGTCCCCACCCAAATCTCATCTTGAATTATAGCTCCCATAATTCCCATCTGTTGTGGGAGGAAACTGAATCATGGGGGCAGGTCTTTCCTGTGTTGTTCTCATGGTAGCAAATAAATCACATGAAATCTGATGGTTTTATACAGAGGAGTTCCCCTGCACATACTCTCTTGCCTGCTGCCATGTAATACAAGCCTTTTTTCCTCTTTTGCATTCCACCATGATTGTAAGGCCTCCCTAGCCACGTGGAACTGTGAGTCCATTAAACCTCTTTTCTTTATAAATTACCCAATGCTAATAAAGGTATATTTTTATTAGCAGTGTGAGAACAGACTAATATACTGGGTCTGTAGCACTCTAAGCCACAGAGTTGCACACGCTGGGGAACAGGCAGCAGTGCACCAGGGAGGCTGCCCTCAGGACAAAGGGAGCCAAACTGTGTGTTCCCCAGAGTCTGAAAACCACCTGTCTGGGGTGGCTGCCATTGACAGCAATGGTGCCACTCTCAAAAGCAGGATTGCCATACATTTGCATGTATCCCAAGGATGGACTTTCCCTGCCTGCCACCACGACTGTCACTGTCACTGCCATTGACCAAGTCATGCACACTGCCCAGGGGCCTAAGGTTCTGCCTGTCTACCTAGGCCACAGCTGCCACTTCTGTCACCTGAGAAAGTAGTCTGGAGGCTCAATAATTGGCCCACCTGGACCTGCTAACACCTGCATATGCTGCCTAGGGGCAAAAGGACCAGCATACTCAACCCACTGTTGCCACCACTGGGACCAAGAACTAGCTCATACAATATCCCCATCCACAGCAAAGCCTCACTGCAGCCTCCACTAACAACTATAGCCTAAGGCACTGAGGAAATCACAGACAACACTGATGCTGCTTGAATTTGAAGAAATATGAAGACTGTACTACTGCATGCACACTATATCAAAGCTAAAGTGCCCTATGAATTAATTTATTATTACATCTTCAAGAAAAAATTCTCCCAAAATGGAAACAGTGACTGTTACATGAGAGGCACAAATATCAATGTAAGGACATGATAAGGAGGGGAAAAAAGGTAATATGAGACCTCCGAAGAAAAGCAATAATTCTCCAGAAACAGATTCAAATGAAAAAGACATTTGTAAGATGCCCCCAAAAAATTTAAAATAATGATATTAAAGAAGCTCATTGAGATACAGAAGAACAAAGATAAACAATAGAAAGAAATTGGAAAAAATATTCAGCATAAGAATGAGAAACTTGCCAAAGAGATAACTATCATAAAAAGGAACCAAAAAGAAATCCTAGAATTGAAAACCAATGAATGAAATAAAAAATATGACTGGGGGCTTCAACAATAGCTTGAAACAATAGCTTCAGAACTTGAAGATAGGTATTTAAAATAATCAAGTCAAACAAAAAAAGCAAAAGAATAACAAAGAATAAAGAAAGCCTATCTGACATGTGGGACACCACAAAAAGACCAAATAAATATATTATTTACATTGCAGAAGGTAAAGAGAACAAAAGTGTTCAGAAACCTATTTAACAAAATAATAAATGAAAACTTCCCAAGTCTACCAAAAGATTTGCACATCCAGATATATGAAGCCCAGCAATCCCCAAACAGATAAAGTGCAAGAAGGTCTCCATAGTACATTATAGTCAAAATGTGAAAAAGTCAAAGACAAAGACAGAATCCTATAAACAGCAAGAGAAAAAAATCTAGTCAAAGATAAAGGAAATTTTATCAGTCTAATAGCAGATTTTTCAGCCAAAGCCTTACAGTCCTGGAGAGAATGGGGTGATATATGCTAAGTGCTGAAAGGATAAAGTATTGATAGCCAAGAATACTACATCTAGTAAAGTTATTCTTCATAAGTGAAGGAAAATAATGCTTTTCCCAGGGAAAAAAAAAAAAAAAACCTGAGGGAATTCATCAGCACTAGACTAGCCCTACCAGAAATGCTTAAGGGAGTCCTATACCTGGAAGTGAAAAGATATTATCTACCATCATGAAAACACACAAAAGTATAAAACTCATTGGTAGAGCAAACATATGAGGAAGATAAAGGACTCAAATGTTACCATTTTGGAGAACCATAAAAATCACAGTGATAAACAGTAAGAGAGAAAGAAGGGAACAAAGAATATATAAAACAACCAGAAAACAATTAAGAACATAACAGAGATAAGCTTTCACATAGCTAGAATAACCTTTTATGTAAACAAATTAAATTCCTCACTTAAAAAATTAGGACTGGCTGAATAGATTTTTTAATGACCCAAATTATATGCTGTCTACAAGAAACTCACTTCACCTGTAAAGATATATGTAGACAGAAAAAATGGATGAAAGAAGATATTCCATGGAAACAGAAACCAAAAACAGCAGGTGTTTTAGATAAAAAAGACTTTAAGTCAAAAACAGTAAAAAGAGACAAAGGTTATTATATAATGAAAAAGGGATCAATTCAGTAAGAGGGTATAACAACCTAAATACATATGTATAAAATAATGAAGCATACAGATATATAAAGCAACCATTATTTGATCTAAATGGAGAAATAGACTCCAATATAATAATAGCTGGGGATGACGATATCACAGCCTCAGCATTAGACAGATCATCTAGACAAAATATCAACAAAGAAACATTGGATTTAAACTGCACTTTAGACCAAATGTAGCTAACAAAGACCTACAGAATATTTTATCCAACAGCTACAAAATATACATTTTTCTTACCAGCAAATTAAATGTTCTCCAGAATAGACCATATGTTAGGCCACAAAACATGTCTCAAAAAACTTCAAAAAACCAAAATCACACCAAGTATTTTACTTAGACAACAGCATAATAAAACTAGAAATCAACAATAAGAGGAACTTTTGAAGCTGTACAAATACATGGAAATTAAATAACATGCTTCTGAACAACCATTGGGTAAATTAAAAAATTAAGAAGAAATAAGAAAACATTGATTGAAACAAATGAAAATGGAAACCCAACAAAACAAAAACCTGTGGAATACAGCAAAGGCAATACTAAGAGGTAATTGTATAGCAATAAATGCCTACATCAAAGAAGTAAGCAGATTTCAAATAAATAATCTAATGATACACTCCAAGAGACTAGAAAAGCAAGAACAGCTCAAACCCAAAAGTAGTAGGCAGAAAGAACAAAGTAGAACTGAATGAAATAACATTTAAAAAAAACAAGGAAAGGATCAACAACAAAAAAAGCTTTCTTAGAAATAAACAGAATAAATAAACTGCTAGACTAATGAAGAAAAAAGAAGATCCAAATAAACAAAATCCGAAACAAAAAAAAGGAGACATTATCATTGATTTTACAGAAATAAAAAAAATTGTCAGGGGCTATTAAGCACAACTCTATGCCAACAAACTGGAAAATATAAAGGAAACCTTTAAATACCTGGAAACATACAATCTATAAAGATGGAATCAGGAAGAAATAAATAATCTGATTAGACAGAAAACAAGTAGCAATACTGAATCAATAATAAAATATTCCCCAAAAGAAAAGCACAGGACTGGATACTGGTACTGATGAATTTTACTGAGGAAGAACTATCAATTCTCCTGAAACTACTGTAAAAAGTTGCGGGGAAGAAATTCTACCCTAACTTATTCTATAAGGCCAGAATTATCCTGAAACCAAATCCAGACACAATAGAAAAAGAAAACTACAGATTAATATCCCTGATGAAAATAGATTAAAAAAAAATCTCAACAAAATATTAGTAAACTAAATCTACAGCACATCAAATAGGTAAAACACCACAATTTTGAATTAACATTCAAAATCCCTTCATGATAAAAAAAACTCTTAACTAATTAGGCATATAAATAATATGCCTCAAATAATAAATGCCATATACAACAAATTATTGGCTTACATTCTACTGAATGGAAAAAGGCTGAAAGCTTCTCCTCTAAGAGAGTAAAGGCTCTGTAAGCCTCCAGTCTCAGTTTCAGTTACTTTAAGGAATGGAACACAATGCCCACTTTCACCATTTTTATTCAACATAGTACTGAAGTCCTTGCCAAAGCAATCAGTCAAGAAATAAAAGGCATCTATATTGGAAAAGAGTACTTCAAATTGTCTTTCTTTGCAAATATTATCTATTATACTTTTAAAAAACCAAAAGACTCCTCCAAGAAACTCTTAGATTTGATAAATGAATTCAGTAAAGTTACAAGATACAAAATCTGTATACAAGTATCAGTAGCATTGCTACAAACCAGTAATGAACTAGCTGGGGAAAAAACAACAACAAGCCAATACCATTTGCCATAACTACACACACACACACACACACACACACACACACACACACACCCTAGGAATAAATTTAACCAGAAAGTTGAAAGACTTCTACAAAGGAAATTCAAACACTGATGAAAAAAATCGAACAACATACAAACGAATGAAAAGATATCCATGCTCATGGAAGAATTCATAATACCCAAAGCAATCTACATATTTAATGTAATTACTAGCAAAATACCAATGACATTCTTCACAGAAATAGAAAAAAAGATCATAAAATTTCACACACACACACACACACACACACACACACACACTAGCCATAGTAATGATGAGCAAAAAGAATAAAGCTGGAGGCATTATAATGCCCAACTTCAGTATGAATTACCAGGCTATAGTAACCATAATAGCATGGTATTGGTATAAAATTAGACACATGGACGAGTGGAAGAAAATATAGAACCCAAAAATAAATCCGTGTATTTACAGTCAACTGATTTTAAACAAGGCACCAATAGCATATACTGGGAAAATGAAACCTTCTTCAATAAATTGTGCTGGGACAACTGGACATCCATATGTAGAAGAATGAATCTGGATTCTCATCTCTCACCTCAATAAACTCAAAATGTATTAAAGATTTAAACATAAGACCCAGAACTCTAAAACTGCTAGATGAAAACACAGGGGAAATTCTCCAGTATATTGATCTAGACAGGATTTTGTGGCTAAGACCTGAAGAACACAGGCAGCAAAAAAATAGACAAATGGGCAAATATAAACTAAAAATCATAAGCACAGAAAAGGAAACAAAATAATGAAGAAACAATCTGTTGAATGAGAGAAAATATTTGAGAACTATTTATCCAATAAGAGACTAATATCCAGAAGATTCAAGGAAATCAAACAACTCAATAGGAAAAAAAAAATCCCATTAAAAAATGGGCAAAAGTCATAAATAGATATTTCTCAAAGAAGATGTACATATGCTAACAGGTATATAAAAAATGCTCATCATCACTAATCATCAGGGAAGTGCAAATAAAAACCACAATGAAATATTATCTTATCCCAGTCAGAATAGCTATTATAAAAAATACCAAAAAATCACAGTTGCTGGTGAAGATGTGGAGAAAATGGTACTCTTAAACACTGTCAGTGAGAATGCAAATTAGCACAGCCTCTATGGAAAACAGTATGGAGATTTCTCCAAAAAACTAAAAGCAGAACTACCATATGATCCAGCAACCTCACTACTGGGTATAAATCCAAAGGTGAGGAAATCAGTTTATCAAAAGGATAACTCCACCCTTATGTTTATTGCAGCACCATTCACAATAGCAAAGATATGGACTTAATCTAAGTGTTCATCCATAGATAAATAATAAAGAAAATGGGATATTTATACATAATGGAATGCTATTTGGCCATAAGAAAGAATGAAATCCTATTATTGGCAGTAACATGATTACAACTGAAGGTCATTATGTTATGTGAAATCAGCCAGGCACAGAAAGAGAAATGTTGCATGTTCCCACTCATGTGTAGCAGATAATAAAGTTGATCAAATGGAGGTAGAGAATAAAATCATAGATACCAGAAGCTGGGAAGGGTATGTGGGTGGGAGGAGGAGGATGAACAGAGGTTGGTTAATGGATACAAAAAACTAGTCAGATAGCAAGAATAATTTCTACTGTTCAATAGTAGAGTGACTACAGTGAACGACAATGTATCGCATATTTCAAAATAGCTAAAAGAAAGGACTTGAAATGAGCCCCACACATAGAAATGATAAATGCTTGAGGTGATGGATATCCTAAAAACCCCAATTTGATTGTTACAAATTTTATGCATGTTAAGAAAATATCACATGTATCCCGTAAATGTCTATAAATCTTATGTATCAGTAAAATAGCAACTTGCCTGGAAGTGATTAATATTATTTAAAAACAATTTATGTTTTTCCAATCATACCATCTGTAGCTGATAAGTGTCTATTTAAAAAAAAAAAAAAAAAAAAAAAAAGTCTTACTATGGCTTTGTTGTTAAAGAGTCATGACTACTATGCATATATAACATTACTATATATTTTGTCTTATTTGATCCTTAAAATAACCCTTTAACAAAGGTAGATCACAGAGTGTGTTATTTCTAATTTAGTTCAAGAACAGAAAGTTCGGTGAATTTTCAGGGGTTACCTCAAATTTGTGACTTAGAAGTATTGGACTTTTAAAGATATGGGCAGCTAGTTCTGACCATCACCTTCCTGCTGGTGAGGCAGGCTACTGTCTATCACTGAGAACTTTGATTGAAGGCTTGACAGGAAAATGAGTTATAACCACTGTTTGTTTGTTTGTTTTTACACTGCTATTTATATGGCAAAAGCTGAAAGCCTGATTTTTATGGCAAAAATAAAATAATCTCATGCTTTGGGAATTCCTCTACTAATTGACTCAAGGCTTCACACTAGAAGTCATAAGAATGTTTGCCTGTGTTCCTAAGTGACAACTCAGGAGAAAGTGTGTGGCTATGATATGCGTAATAATCACTTTTAATGTCCAAAACTGAAGGACTGATATTCTCCTAAATAGGACTCTCTTTTTGTTTCCCATCTCATAAAATGGTAATGCTATTCTTTTATTGCTCAGGTCATGATTCTTAGAGATAGTCTTCACTCTTTACGTTGTTTTTAGGCTCAACAACTAATTCGTTAGCAAACTCTGACAACTGAATGCTGAAAGTATATTCAGAATCTTAAATTTTACTGTATTCATACTAAAATCTTGTCCAAGCCAAGAATTATTTCAATGACCTCTTAAATGATGTCCTTGTTTCACCTTGATCTTCTTCACTGTGTTCCAGGCAGAGTAGCCAGAGGGATCATGTTAAAACAATGGTCAGGTCCTGTTTTCTTTCTGTATGAAACCAGCAAATGACTTCCTATCTCACACAGAAACCTAAATTCTAACAATGGCTGACAGCCTGTAGGTCATCTGCCTCTTCCATTTACCTATCCAAACTCATCTCCTACAGCTCTTCATCTTACTCTTTACCAAGTGCACTAGCCTTCTCTCTGCCTCTAATAAGCCAATATGCGTTTGCCTTGGAGCTTTGGTACACATTGTTTCTTCTGTCTGTAACTCTGTTGTCCCAGAGAGCTGCATGGGTCACTCCCTCACTTTTATCAGTCCAGATTTTTACTCGAATATGACCTACTTAGCAAAACTTTCCTAATGGCCAAAAGGATAGATATACATTTTAAAATATTTTGTTATTGGCATTGTTTTACACAGAGAAAGCATAAGAAAATATGTAAATATTGCAAAGATAACTGATGTACCTTTTCTTTTTTTCATTTTGCTTTTAGGAATGTGTGGGCAAACAGCCTATCTCTAGTGGAAAAACGCAGGCTATTGTTATATTAATATCCACATGCAGAATACGAAAGCTGAAAACGAAGTAACTACAAAATTACACCAAACAACGGCTAAATTAAAGAAGCTGAGTACACAGCTCCATATATTTTCACTATAAAGAGAATGTTTTTGCAAATTGAAAATATATGAATAATTGTCATGAAGAAGTAATTGCTTTTAAAGATAAAATAATTGGAGGCTGGTTTTGTTCTCAAATTATTCAGAACTTAGTTGGTGCTTCTGAGGATCAGAGCTTAGCAATGTTTTTGAGGCTTTGCTCTTTTCCTATACCTCCAAAATGTTGTTCAGGTTTTTCCATTCTAAGTAATCTGATGAAAGCAATGTTGCTCTCCTTACGGATCAAATATAGAACAAATCTGAGTGGCTGGTGACAAACTTCTATATCCCCATAACTATAAAAATGAATATGTGGAAGTAATATTTATTACTTATCTTTCTGAATAATTGTTTTAAAATATTATTTAATTGTGGTCTTTTGTTTTATTTAGGAGTTTATTTTTATATCTCAACATAATAACAGTAGCAAATACAAATTACAGGGCATAGGAGGGTATCAGCATTTATTGTCAACTAATGACTATACACCTGGCATGCATTATTTTTTCTTTTTTTAATTTTTAGACGGAGTTTCACTCTTGTTACCCAGGCTGGAGTGCAATGGCGAGATCTCGGCTCACCGCAACCTCTGCCTCCCAGGTCCAAGTGATTCTCCTGCCTCAGCCTCCCAAGTAGCTGGGATTACAGGCATGCACCACCACGCCTGGCTAATTTTTTATATTTTTAGTAGAGACGGAGTTTCTCCATGTTGGTCAGGCTGGTCTCAAACTTTTCACCTCAGGTGATCCACCTACCTTGCCCTCCCAAAGTGCTGGGATTAAGGCATGAGCCACTGCTCCCGGCCTGGTATGTATTATTTTAAAATTCAAACAATACTTTAATGTGGGTATTAATATCTGCATTTTACAGGTGAGGAACATGATATTCAGAAATTAAGTTTACATAGTTACCAAGGAACAGATACAGGGTTTGAACTTCATTTTATCTCCAGAGTGAATGATCTTCCAACAGCTTAGGAATGCATGAAACCCCTAAAGACATCTTGGCAAATGACTATTCAGAAAAACAAATCTTATTACCAAAAACTTATTAATTTGAAGGCCACAATATATTGTTAAAGCTAAAATAATTAACAAATTCTTATATCTAGTCTAATTTCATCTCTGCCAGTTCCCATCTATCATTTGAGGTCATACACGATAATAACTCTTCAAATTAATTGCCTTTCAGCTAATTGAAGAGAGCTATTTCCCCTGGTTTTCTCTTCTTTAGGTTAAGTATCTAGAATTCATTTCAAATAATTCCTTAGCAAATAAACTGCCAATTGATTATTATCTATGACCGGATAGAAATTCTGATAGGAACTCTGAGAGGAACTCAAAGACAATTTTAATGTTAAACTTTTAATGTCCATTTCACCGATGAAAGAACTGAAACCCCGATCAAGTAAGTAAATTTTAACTTAAAGTTAGGCTATCTTTTCTCTAAGAGTAAGAGTCTATGACTGATTTATTTGGGTATGTTACATGGCAAAGTGAAGATCAGTGAATTCACATGTGAAGAACAATGAATACCTTCTGAATAAAGGTTTCTATTAATAACCATGACAGACACTTTGAAATAAATTATGATAATTCTAGATTGTGTTTTCCCACTATTTCCTAGGGCTGCTGCAACAAATTTCTACAAACTTGGATGGCTTAAAACAACAGGAATTTCTTTTCTCACAATTCTGGAGCCTAGAGGTCATAAATCAAGGTGTAGGCAGAGTCATACCCCCTCCTAAGCTTCTAGGGTAGGATCCTTCCTCACTTCTTCCACATTCTGTTGGCTCCGGGTTTTCTTGGCTTGTGGATGCAGCACTTCATTCTCGGGGCACATCATCACTGGTGTTATCCCCTCATGCGTCTGTCTCTGTGTCTCTTCACTACAACATCAATCATATTGGATAAGGGTCCATTCTACCTTAGTAGGACCTCACTGAACTAATCATATCTGCAGCAACACTATTTCCAAATAAGGTCACATTCTGAGGTACCAGAGTTAGGACTTCAATATATTTGTAGTGGAGAGGAGGCCAAAATTAAAACTTTTCAGTGAAAAGTTGACTACATCTATTTCTCCAAATCATTTTTCCTGAAACTGAATTAAGCGTGTCTGTGTGTATGTGTGCATATGTGCATTATCCTGATAGAGCATTTTTAGCTTTCCTCAGAGTCAAGTGGTCCACACTCTCCCAAATAGGAGAACCTAAAATATATAAATCACAACAGCACTAGGTAATGTAATGAATGTTGGCAAGGACAGATCCCCATGACTTACTCATTAATTTTCCAACTTTAACTCTTTCTGTTATAGGGGCCTGTGTTCCTTAAAACTTTCAACTTCAGTGCACATCTAGAGCCTATGATTTATTTCATTCTGTGCTTTGTAACCTTTCAACCACTTTTCCTTTTTTCATGATATCTGTCTCATTACTCATTTCCTCATAGTCATAAGTTCAGCTTTGCAAATAATAGTTAGATTTGTGATAATCAAACCTATAATGGAATTTAATGCTCGACACTGAGCCAGTGTTATGTTTCATTCATCAAATATTTGGTTGGGCTTATTATGTTCTATTTAGACATTGTACCAGGAAATAGAGATACAAAAGATTTTTTTTTTTTTTAATGCTGTTCCTTTGACCTCAGGAGCTCATAATTCATGCAGTGTTTAAAACACTTTATTGAACATATAAATCATCTGGAAATCATGGTTAAAATGCAAATTCTGATTCAGTTGGTGGGGAGGGAGATTCTGAGATTCTAGGCATCCAATTAGTTACCAGATGATGCCTATGCTGTTGGTCTGTAGACTGTATTTTACATAGCAGAGGTTGGTACAGTCTTTCTCAACCAGACCTGGAAGAGAACTAGGTTCTAATGTCCTAATAATACATTTTCTGTAATGAATTAATTTTATTTCAGTGTGCCTAGAATTGTGTGTGATATGTACCATCCTTAAGAGAACTGTGAAAATAGTGATTAAATCTTTTTTTTTTTCCTTCTGTGCTTAAGTGGAAACTCATATCAATTAGGATTAAATTCAGGTTTAACCAACCAAAAGTCTGTGCAACGATTTAGATACACAAGAATTACGTATCTTAACAGAGAGAAACAGGGGTTAGCAGTCCAGTACTCTAGAGAACTGTGTTTTTTTTTTTTTCCTCTTCTGTTGCTCTCAGCGTGTACAGGCCAGGTTTTGTGCATGTTGTCTCAGGTGGTGACATGGCCTCTGCTTTGCAAGCTCATATCCACTATCCAGGCTGAAGCAGGAAGAAGTGGGAAGAGAAAAACCAAAGGACAGTACCCTCTGCAAACCACTTTTAAAAACGTTTCTGAGCAGGTAAGCCCAGTGATTTCTACTCAATCTTTTAGCATAGAGCTGGGTCACATGGTCAGCTCACTAATAGCTGGAAGTTCATGTGGAACCTGAGTATTTAAACCCTATCTGTGGAGCTTTCACAGACGAGGAGAAAGCAGCTGTAAATGGTTCTGGAATTGACAATCCAGAGCTATGAGTTAACCACACTCATGGAATTGGCATGCCAAAAGCTAAACAGGAATTACCCATGCTACAATGTACAACAATAATGTAAAGCAGAAATTCTTTATAAATGTCCAAACTTTTTAGAACTTCAAAGTCATAATTTCAGGCACTGCCTATTCTGATTAGATACAGGTTTGGTTGTGTCTGAGACATCCACCCAATGCAAGTAGAGGTATGTTTCTCCTCTTGGTTTCCCAGGGTAATTTTCTTAGTTCTGCAAATTTTTTTGTATTTAGAAATAATACCTTAATACATACATGAACATGTATATTTCACTTTTTACCTTATAAAATATCAAAATCTTACATAAGAACATGAAGTTGTAAATAATCTTAACATTGTAAGTTCACTGTAGACAAACCATTTAGAATATATTATTTATTTATTTTAATTTTTAATTTTTTGGGATGGAGTCTTGCTCTGTTGCCCAGGCTGGAGTGCAGTGATGCACTCTAGGCTCACTGCAACCTTCGCTCCCTGCAACCTTCGCTCCCCAGGTTCGAGTGATTCTCGTGCCTCAGCCTCTTGAGTAGCTGGGATTGCAGGTGTGTGTCACCACACCCAGCTAATTTTTGTATTGACGGGGTTTCACCATGCTGGCCAGGCTGATCTCAATCTCTTGACCTCAAGTGATCCACCCACCTCAGCCTCCCAAAGTGCTGGGATTACAGGCTTGAGCCACTGTGCCTGGCCTGGAGTAGATTATTTAAATATAGTTTTTCTTTTCCGTTTAAAAATCAAGTTCTGATATTTAGAGCTAGTTGTCTATTTGACTTTAAATGTCCACAAAATAATATCAATATATAATCTACCATGTCTTAAATAATTTATATATTTTAATACCATTTACCCTTTTAAGCACCAGTTGAGGTCCTTATGTTTTCTATTTTCCTAATGAAAAAACTGAAGTTCAAAGAAGTTAAGTAACTCCTGAATATCACACTGTTACAAAATATCAGAGCTGGATTTGAAGTTACTTGGGTTTGAAACTTTCCAATGTCCCTCTCTCTTAGAAGGCATGTGTGGAATTTTCTCTTACTTGGCTTACTAATTACCTTGATGAAATTCATGATATATAGCAAGGACCCATTATTTGTGTGCATTCACTTTTGAAATTAGACCTGATTTTAACTATTAAAATATGAGCGAGGGTTATTTGCTGGAAATAAGAAATGTATATATTTCTTAACACTGTTATTAGTAATAAAAATTAAGAAAAAAGAAAAGAGCAGAGGCATTAGGTAAGTAAACAGAGATGTGGGTGACGTGTAAAGAAGAAAACTCAAATTATAAATGAATTCTCATTTCTGTGATATATAAGTAAAATAACATTTTACTTTAAAGAGTAACTAGGATATTAGGACTAAGTAAAATTGAGCCAACAGCAGTTCAAGCATTTTAGATAGTAAATGAAATAAAATATTTAAATTCACACTTAAAAATTAAAATTTTTGTTGGTTTTTTAGGTAGAGACATGGAGGAATTCTGAACAATCTGATTATACAGAAAATCTAAATTTTCCATATTTACAAATTTACCTCTATAGTATACTCTTATAATTAAAACACATTTTTAAAAAACTAAATACTTTCTTCTTTCCTTCCATTCCACAAAGAATCATTAAGCACCTACTGTATTCCAGTCCTTGAACCAGGGGCTAAGGCCACACTAAGATATACATGGTCCTAATCCTACCCTAAGAATTCATTCTAGTGAGTCACAAGATGAGAAAACAATTCAAGCACAGTGTGATAAATTTATGGTGCCACTAGGGGAGAAAACAGGAAATCACTTATTTATATCACTTTCAAATTAATAACCTATAAAATTAGTAACTCATTGCTTAAAAGTCCATTCCAAATGAATAAAATATCAGGTTTGAAGTCTATAAATGGATAAAGTCCAGTTTTCCTGAAAACTTTCCACTTCAAAATGAATCACACTGGAAGAATACAGACACTGAGGCCAACCTTAAATGAGTCAAAAAATGCTGTATTAAAAAAAAAAAAAAAGGAAAAGAAGAAGGAATTTTTGGTAGTTAAAAGAAAGGATAAATAGTGTATGGTTTCAAAGTTCTACTTTAGAAGCGAGCATAAGAAGGGACATAAAAATTGGAGATATACATATATATATACAGTTGAATGTTTGAGCAGGAAGTTTGGCAGGCAGAATCTAAGAAGTGAGGAGGCGACTGATTGCCCCTGGGAGTTGGCAGGAAGCACACAGGCTGAGGATAGGAATTAGAAGTATTTGATAGCTCAGAGGAAATCATGGCACAGAGAAGGAAATAGTGTAAGCACAAGGGTCATGAAATAAAGGCAGAGCGCTTGGCTCCCTGGTGGATGCAGACAGGAACAGAGGCCGTAATCCAATAACCAAGACTACAAAGCATCTCCATCACTGAGGCAGCAGCCTTGGCAGGAAGCATAGATCATACCATTATGTCCTCATTTCTCTCCTCTGTCGGGAACAGACTTTTTGACTAAACTGCAGATAGAAGACATTACAGGAAGAAAAATTGTGGGGCACGGTTTTAGAAAAAGAAGAAAGATTGCCTTGAGCCCGGTTCACCCAATAACCTTTATGCTACAGATCCGGTTTTGAAGTTAATGGTATTTATTTAGGCTTTTCAGGATTGGAACCTGTGATGTGAATTTTGATATCAATATCTAAAAAATAGATTGAGGTATTTGACTTTTTAAAAAAATTAAAAACTGATTATCAGAGATAGTTGTACCGTAAAACTAATGAAGCTAAACATCAGGTCCCTCACTTGAATTTGGTCTTACAAGGCCCTGTGCTAAATTTGGCATTTGTAATTTTAATTCCTTTTCAAATTGTATAAGGAATATCCTTTATAGAGAAATTGTTACAAATGCTCTATTTGGCTCATTTTGTCATTATTGGCAGATTTTGTGGATGGGAACATTTTTTTGCCAGGTCAACGTAACCCAAATTTCTACATTCAAAGTGAAAAGGACATAAAATTTCAACTACATTTCCAGAGGAATGAAAAGTTTATTTTAATGTATTACATAAAGAAAATTTGATTCATGAATTAATTTTGGAATCCTGCAAACTGGAATTCAGCAGGAATGTATAATTCAGTTGCTCAGATACATGAGGAGAACTGTGATTGATATTTGTTGGCCTCTGATGTTTTGGCATTATATTACCTGGATAAATTTAATTTCGTGTACAAGCAAATATAATGAGAAAGAAATAATTTTGTAAATCAGATTAAAAATCCTTACTTTGATTCTTATGTTACCTTTTATTTTAATCTAAATGAATCTGATATCTCATTTGATTAAATATTCTATCACGTAAGATGCTTTGGGCTGCAGCTAATAGAACACACAGGTAAAATGACATACATTATAAGGGATTTTATGATTTTACATAATAGGGTGCCAAACAGGGCTAGACGGGTCAGTAATGGAGCCATGGCTTAGTGATGCCATTGTTATTTTTTCATCTGAATTCCTCCCCATCATCAGCATTGTCACCCCTCATGATCTCAATTCAGCTGCGATAGTTCCATAAGGCAAGGCAGACGCTACCAACCCAGTGAAGGAAAAAGAGGTGATTTCTTTTGAGTGTCTGTTTCTTTTAGTAGGAAAGCATTAATCCAAAGCCTCCTTCCACTGGGGTCCCTGTTGGTCAGTGTTGGTTGCATGTCTTGCCATAGCTGTCAGCTTTCCCAGTAGGCTGTGCCTGGCATTTCCAACCTCTAACAAGGCAGAGGGGCTTGGTAAGGAGAGTCAGGAGAGCTTGGGGATGTAGGGGAAGCAACCAAAGATTGCCACAATTTGCCTTTATTAAGAGGCAAAATTAGTTATTCTTTTGCTAAATTTTGGTTTGATGGGGTGAGATCTTTATTTTTTCTAGTCTTTTGGGGATATCCTGCAGCTTGCCAACACCTCTATGTTTTCCCCATCTGAAGATTGTATTTTTTATTTCACCATCTAGCAGCTTCAATGGCCACAAATCTTTTTCCAGATTTGTCTGAAATGTTCAGACTTTTTATATTGATGAAAGTTCCTTTGACCTACAGTCTTTGGCCAAGCTATAATCAACTAAAGTGTGATTTTTATATCCTACTGTAGGCCAAGACAGCATGCTGCTGTTTACACAGCACAGGATGCTAACCATTCTACATACAATTGCCTGGGCACAGGCCAGGACAACTGACAATTCCTGTCTCTAGTTCAAATGCTAAGCTGCTTCTAGGTCACAGGAGGTCAGAGGACGTTCCCAAAGGACTTTCCTGTTTAGACTTATTGGAAAATATCAGACTAGCTCCAACTACAGTTTAGGAGTTTAGCTGGTATCTCCAAGGTCTCATGTATATTCAAAAATGTTTGGGCACTGCTCTTGCACCAACAGATGAAGGTCTAGCTCCACTTCTTACTTCCTCTAGAAAACTTTCCACCAGCACAGCAGGCCTCACTCAACTGACTTCTTCTGAGATTATATAATACTTTGTGTCAATATTACTCATTCAGTACTTAATCCTGTAACACTCAGCAACACCTTTTTTCAGTTATTTTATACTCAAGAACTTTTTGTGCCCTTTCCCTAACTACATAATGAAAACTTTCAGATCAAAGATCATATTGTTCCATTTCTCATCATACTAAGTACCTCATTGTCTAGCATAACACATACATTTATTGAATGAGTGAGTGTAGGTTGCAGTAAAAGATAACATAAGAAAAACCCTCTACAGAATAACACAATATCATGCAGACAAACTACTAAGAAAAACTCAAAAACAATAAACAATAAGCTACTACATATCTAATCAGTTACTGTGCTAGGCAGGGATACAGTAGCGTGCAAAAGTGAGCAAGGCCTCTGTTTCTGAGGAACTTAAAATCCAGTGAAAAAGAAATACAATGAATAAACAATCATGAGTAAAATGTAGAAATTAAAACTGTAATAAGTGCTTGGAGGGAAAGGAGTCTGTACTGTATGCTGTACATTGGGACCTAACCTAACCTGTGGGTGAGGAATGACTTTCCTGAGCAAGTACCATTTGATTTGACTCCTGCAGTATGAGAAGAAGCTAATTGGGTTTAGATAAGGTGTTCACATGCAAATGTAAAGTTATCACTGGAACCAAGAGCAAGTTTGATGATGGTAGAAAATAAAGCTGAGAAAAAGGTGTGACAGAGAGAGCTAGCTGTCCATCAAAATCTGTTTTCATTTTCAGAGTAACAGCATGTAGTTGCCCATCCAGAGACTACATTTCCCAGTCTCCTTTGCATCCAATGTGGCCATGTGACTGGTTTCTCTCCAAAGAAATGTGAGTATAAGTGATGACCCCACAACCTAAAGACGATTTCAAGGCATCAGGTATATTTCCTCCACAGGCTCATTCTCCATTCTGTGAGCTCTAATGGTGAGAGCAGTGTGATGCTGGAAGCAGTTGTAATCAAAAAGTTGCACCGCTCTCAGCCTGGGACGCTCGGTGACATACACATGATCCTCTGCTAACGTGGAGGTCTTGTCTTAGATTGTTATATTAGAGAGGCATAAACTTTCATTTTTAAATCATTGAATTTTGGAGAGGTTTTTGCTAAATTTGCTTATCCTAAATAATACTACGGAGTTTGGTCTATGTGCAAAAAAAAAAAAAAAAAAAAAAAAAAAAAAAAAGAGAGAAATCACTTAAAGATTTTAAAGTGAGAGATATGTGATCAAATCAATATTTTGAAAGATTCCTCTACAAAGTTGAAGCTACACTGGTGAGTGGTGAGTGAGAGGGTAAGAGAGAAGTAGGGGAAAAAGTCAACAGCAAAGCTTTGCAGTAGTCCGGGTATGAAAAGTCTGGGGCAGTGAAAACAGAGAAGTGGGTGGACTCAGGAGGTCTAAGGTGATATTGATAGAATCAGGTAACACAATGAATGGGAAAAGGTGAGAGGGAGGTATCTACAAAGATTGCTACTTTTTTTGGCTCTGAGCACTGGGCAGTTGGTGAGGGTATGTTCTCAGAAGGGAAACAGAGGAAGATCCCAAGTTAAAATTTGAACATATGCACAAATAGATATTGTTATCATGTACGAAGTGCACTCCCTCCTTCCACAAAAATGAAAGGGGAGTGGTGCAGCCTTTAGGAGGTGTCCCTCTGAAGTAGTGTGCAAGAGTGGTTAAACTATTGAAACTGGTTCATATCAGTTCCTTAACTAACCAGCTGGCTCATCTAGGATGGTTGTTTAACTTTTGGCTCTTCAATTTTTATCTGCAAAATAGGGAAAATAATAGTATCTGCTGCATAGGTTTATAATGAAGACAATTTTTGAAAGTCTGGCTTGGTCACCGAACTCCAGCTGAGTGCTAATGATCCAATTTCTTGACACTCACACTCAGTAAGCTTGATTTCAGCCCTGATTTTTAGATGAACACAAATTCTTAGCCCTTTCATACAGGACTCCAAATTTAAGCCCCATGATACAATGTTCTTCCATAGTCACCTGAGTCTGAGTCTTACTTAACCTGTTTCTGTCAATTCTAAACCTAATATCTCCTCTGCAAATATTTTCTTTATCTAATTTCTTCGCTCTTTCAACTTGGTTAACTTTCATAAATATTTAATTCTTTTAGTTACTCTCTTCTTAAATGAATCCATAGTTGTTCCAATCTTCTTCTCGCAAGCAGCTTTAAACACAGTATCTCATTCCTTATCGTTCATCCCATTATCTTTCTGTCTGGCACGGCACAGAATTAGTCTCACCTTACATTCCTTTCAGCATGATTAAGAGAGAAGAAGAAAGAAAGAAAAAAAGAGCAACTAGGGGAAAAGCAATATATGCTATTATGGAAGCAAGCTTTTCATTAAAGTTATTCCCCTAAATCGAAACATTTCAATGCTTCATGAACATTGTAATACTTTAGGACTCTTCATAGGAAAACATTTTGAATTATCAATTATGTTCCCCACAAAGCAATTCTCCACTTTTTCTTGGGGAAATTTTTTTTTTGCTGAAATTATATGTCCTAATGCAGATTTCACCTTTGTGACATATAATGTCACTTTTTAAAATTCACTGCATTCTTATTTTATACCCATATGAACTTTTAAAGGTATATATTCATGCAAGTAATATAATACAATTAAATGATAGTAAAATTTCAGGGAGTTTCTAGAGAAGGCAGATGCAGCAGAACAGGATCCAAGTAGTTTTGATTATTTGGCTGAATATCCCCCTAATATCAGAATAATATCACACCTTCATAGCACAGGAATATGTACTTATAAATAATTTTTTCTTTTTCTTTGAAGAAATATTCTACGGGCACCTTTCTTTTCTGAAGGATATACTTGCAGAATTTAAGCATGCCAAATTCACTCACTCCCAAACTCCTTTTATTCATTTATGTAATGATTCCTCCATTCATTTGTATTATCTTAAGTAAAATGCTATGCAGAGTGGGGTTCAAAATATGTGAGATATCTCCCTATTTTGAGAACTTTAAAAGAATGTATAAATATATATAAATGTATGTATAAATATATTTTGAGAATCCATGACATGTCAAATCCTGTACACAACACTCTACTAAGATAAATAGTATTTCCCCCCATTTTCTGGAGGAAGAATCTGAGACTCAGAGAAGTTAAATAATTTATACAACCTCGTCCAACTACTACTAAGCAGCAGTCAGGATTTAATGAAACCATCTTGGTCTCATTCTACAGTATGTGCTCTTAACCAGCATACATTGGCTTCCACTTAAAATAAAAGTAAAGTTTTAATGAAATAAAATCAAAATTCAAATTTATAAAATAATCTAGAAATGCTCAAAGCAGATTAAAAAATCTGGATTCTTTATAAAATTCATTAATTGGTTATTTAATTATGTTTTATTTCCCTTTTACCTCTGGGTATATATGATTAGAGGCATTATTTTCTGGTAGATTAATCTAATTCATTTAATGACACTTTTTATAATGAGACTTAGACTACTTCTCTTTTGTGCCTTTCACACTCTTACATATCCTTCAGATTCCAGCTCAAAAGTAGCTTTCTCTACAATCTTTCCTCATCCCATTCCCAGAGAGCACAAATCCTTTCCTTCACTATGGAACCTTTACAGCATGAAGTTCAGGTGAGAATGATAGCACTAGATCGCACTGGGTCAGATTTGTGTCTGCCTGTGTCTATGTGCTTATCTTTCTAAAGTGCATATGAGCCCAAGAGGGTGAGTCATATTAGCAACTCCTTCTTTAATAGCACCAGAAGCATTGTTTTCTATATAGATCTAAGTAAATGCACTGTTGGGCTTTTTGACAAAAGCAAGGCTCCTGGGTCCAACTGTGTTATACCTAGATGTGTGATGCTTTGGCTATAGTAATAAACCAAACCAAAATGTTAAACACAGGAAGAAAGATACATTTGTATTATCTGCCTTTACTTGCCTTACATAAAAATGAGCACTGAGAAAAGATTATCTGATGGTTCGACTTACTCCTGTGTATGAGTGTTGAGATAATGACTAGAAGGATGTGTATGCCTAGGTGAATGCTTTATATACAATTTAATAAAGTAATGTAAGCTCAACAAAAGGACATTCGAAAAAGTTGACCATGAATATGGAAAGCCAATGTAGGTTTATGTAAGGTATTGTTAAAACTATTTGTTACGTGACACTGAAAAGAAGAATGTCTTTACTTTTAACATGTTAAAGTCTCATATTTTAAGAATTCATGAGGTGCTTTCTGTAATTAGACTGCCTTGGCTGCGGTGATGTTTAACAGCACTTATTAGCTTAGAAATTTACTTCAATTTTCCATGTTATGCCCGCACATAGGGTTGTTGTCAAGGTTAAATAGAAATAATTTATTTAATATACTTGCTGAGTGCCTGGCATTAGTAAGCTCTCCATAAATGTTACCTATTATTACTGTAATTTTAAGTTTCAGGTTTAGTTATATGGGTTATTTAGTATGCTGTTTGGTGGGTGAGATAAACACCCACCCTCATGAAGCTAATTAAACCTTTAAATTACAAAAGATGGTCAAGTGATAGAAATCTTGGCAAGCAACACCTCACCCTTACTTTATGCTACTTAGCTTCATGTTCTTTTTATTTGTGTTTAAATATGGATACATAAAATGTAAAACTCACTACATTTAATAAGAATAGGTTTTGATGCCTCCTTATGTTAGAAAATAATCTGAAAGTTGAGGTGTTGGGAGTAATGAAGTAGAGAGAACAGTGCCTGGAGAAATACATCAAACTGCCATCCTCAAGCAATAATTTTTTATTCATTCATTCAAACATAGATTTTACAAGAAACAGACTATTAGGGAGGTAGGATAATAATGTTAAAAAAGGGACTGTACAGGAAAATAAAGTCCAAAGCTTCTGAAATTAAGTAAACCCTAAATCTCTCCATGAAAAACCTGTAGCACTAGGGGTTTTTCTGCAAACCAGGCATCCATTTGTCTGCTGCATTAAGCAAATCTTTGCACCAAGTTGCAGAGTTAGAAAGAAAGTGTTTTGAGAAATATGTAGATCTTCGGAGAGTACTATATCCAACCTGTCTACTAGACCAGCTCTTTGTCAGTCATTAGGTGATCCTAAAATAAAACCCCACAAGTCATAATCAGAATAGCCAGAAAACATTGATGGTGGGACCTATAAGTATATTGTCAAGAAAAAAATCTAGCAAGAAGCAAAGAAAAGTAACAACCATGAGAGAGACATGAAATAGAAAAAAAAAAAAAGGAATTCCTTTATCATAAATTTTTGACTGCATATTCTCTGTGAAATGAAACTATATTCTGTTTGAAATCAAAGCTCAAATAGAAGATATAGACACTTAAAGACAAATGGATGTACAGTACAAGGACATAAAAATTGAATGTCAGACCATAAGGAACAATAATGATGCTCCATGGAGATAGCAAGACCTGCACTCAGGGGCGATGATGGGCTCTCCCAGTGGGAAGTTACAACCGAAGAAGAAAGAAACAGGAGAGGATATGTGGAAACTGATGGGATGTGTTGAGGAGCATTTAAATCACTCCCAACGTCTCTCAAAATTAACTGTTCAGATTCTGAATTGGGTTGCATGTCCTATGTTAGTAGTAAGTGATAAAAACTACTTAAATAATGTTTACATTCAGTAATTCCTAACATAACTGCTTTATTTAAAAGGAACAACTAAGAATCCAAAAGCAAAACAAACTACAGAATATTGTACATTAGTCTTATTAATCTGTTCATTTTTATCTTAAAGACATAGTTCATTAGTGACTAGATCTAAATCTCCAATGCAACATAAATTTTCAGATTCAGATAGGAAGTGTACATCTATATTAGACTCTGAATGAGATTTTGGTGACCACCTTACAGGAGTGAAAAATCACCCTGGGCACACACTTAGGAAAGGGCTGTTTCCTATATGTCAGAAAAAGCTTTAATTAGAAGTATTTACTGCAGGCTCCTTGCTTTCTATTCTCCTTATGGAGGAAACACAACCACGACACAGTATTTGTATCTCTTGGAGAAAAGTAAAGATTAGAAGCTTCTCCTAGTTCAGTAGAAAAGAAAATAAGGAGCCAAAGACATTGACTGGCAGAAATTCAAATGAGCGGGAAAGTTATGTTAAGCGACACAGCAAGAGGATGTTAAATTACAGAGAAATGCTTTTTTTGTGTTTATTCTTTAACAACTGAGATACAGATTTAAGAGAATAAAACATTTCCAATTATTTAAATGTCCTTGGTGCATAGCTTCCTTCTCCATAGAGATGATAGACTCTAGCCCCTTTCAAGTTCAAACACTTTTCATCTCTTGACTTCATTTTTTGCTTAATTGTGTCTTTGAGAAAAGACCAGAGAATTCTGGAGTTTCACAATAGTATCTAGGTGGTATTGCTACACTGATATTTACCCATTGTGGTGACACCCATCATAAGGGTCATGGCCAACACTGCTACAACAAATGATAAGTTAACTAGAGGAAAGCATACCAAATTTATTAAATCATAATTTTACATGACACAGGAACCTTCAGAACAAAGGCTCAAAGATACAGAGAAAACTGCCCATTTTTATGTTTAGACCTGATGAAGAGTGGATAGCTAAATCTGATTGGACAAAAAGAATATGATCTAATAGTAATATACTGAGTGGTAAAACCTAGAAAGGCCTGTTTGGATTTTTTTTGGCTTCTTTGTGTAGCATTCTTTCCTCCCAGGTATCGGTATGGATCAGGAGCCTTTCTGTCCAACAAGGTAGGTCAGAGGATTTCTTTATGGCCAGCTCTTAACAGAAAGGGTGGGAAAGATTACAGTAATATTTTAGGTTTTATTGCTGGCCTTGAGAAAATGGGGCTCAGTTTGTATTGCCTAGAGAAAGAGGAATTCTAGTTTCCAAGGCTTGCCTAGAGGGGAAAATGAGGGACAAGGGCTAAAAGGGCACGAGAAATTCAGAGGGAACTGTTTCTGAGGCCTTCCCTCTGGGGTTTTGTTTTCTGAGCCCCAACATTCCATAACAGTTGGTTATTAGAAATCAAAAGCCAGGTGGGGTCAAGTTTATGGTACTTTTCTATTGAACAAACAAGTTCATATTAAAAGAATTCTTGTAACCTTAGATTGTGAAGCTCAAACAAATACATCTAAAAGTCTGAATTTCAAAATTCTGACCTTGGGTTAATAAGCTTGAATGTAGGCGAGGACGGTATTTTAAACATGCATGCGGTTTGCAATGCCAAGTAGTCTTCAACTTTTTAAATATTCCAGTGTTGCAGAATATTCTTCATCTGAGAAAGTGGCCATGACTTTGAATTTCATGTCTCCAAGCCAAATTTTACAAAGACCCCTCATTAGCTCATTGCCCTGTGTAATACCTGCAATCCCTCCCTATAGACTTGTTACATTTCAGAGTACAGCAAGGACCACAGAGTCTGCCTAAAACATTTGAAAGAGAAGAAAATCATTTAAATGGGATTGATATATCACATCCATAAGACTTTGATTTAGTCTTGTAAAGCCTCTCTTCTCCCAACCAATTTCATTATTTTGCTTCTATTTATCATCCAACTGAATCTTATTATTATTATTATTATTTTTTTTTTTTTTTTGAGACCGAGTTTCACTCCTGTTACCCAGGCTGGTGTGCAATGGCGCAATCTTGGCTCACCGCAACCTCCGCGTCCTGGGTTCAGGCAATTCTCCTGCCTCAGCCTCCTGAGTAGCTGGGATTACAGGCATGCGCCACCATGCCCAGCTAATTTTTGTATTTTTAGTAGAGACGGGGTTTCACCATGTTGACCAGGATGGTCTCGATCTCTTGACCTCATGATCCACCCGCCTCGGCCTCCCAAAGTGCTGGGATTACAAGCGTGAGCCACTGCGCCTGGCCTGAATCTTATTATTTTTTAAGGAAAATATCCTGAAATGAAATTACTGGGTCAAAGAACTCACACTTTACATTATGAGACATATTCTCAAACTTACCTCTAGAAAGTTGGGTATGTAAAGGTAGACCCCAAAGAACTTGATATGAGTATGTTTATCTCCCTAAATTCTGCCTGTCCACCAAGCGCAGTGGCTCACACCTGTGAACCACTAATGCCAACTCTTACGGACGCAGAGGTGGGAGGATAGCTTGAGCCCAGGAGTTCAAGACCTGCCTGGGCAATATAGCAAGATTCTGTTCTCCACAAAAAAAAAAGAAAAGGGAAAGAAAGAAAAAAAATTCTGCCTATCCACAGATACTGTGAATAGTGTTTCTCTTTCTAATGACTAGTTTTCTCCATCCTTATTTTTGTATTAGGGGAGTCCACATTTTTCTTATTTATTTTTAGAAACTCTTGATGTAAGATTAATTAGCTCTTTGTCACATGTTGCAAGAGTTTTCTATTTTGTTGCTTGCATTTCCACTTTGTTTATAACTATGCTATATGAGTATTAATATTTATGTTATTCAAAGCTATCATTTTTTTCTTAAGTATTTTCTCTTTCTGACTTTTATATTTAGAAAGTATTTTCTTATGAATGTAAAAAAAAATACTTCACCCATATTTCCTTCAACTTATTTTATGACTTTTATGGGTGTTAGGATAGAATAATTGTTAAAAGCATTGATATACACACATTTGGATCAGAATTCTACTTTATAATTTTGAGGTGTAGGAATTCAAACACATTACTTTATACCTAAAATGTGGAAGATGATTGTTGTGTCTTCTTGTTGTGAGGGCATTAAAGGAATAACATCTATAAACTATTTAATGGCTCAGCATATTATAAGTGCTCTATAGGAAGATATTTTAGTATTATTATCCCTTATATTTGAAAATTTAATTCATCTGGGATATATTTTCCAGTGAAAATTCAGAGACATCTTTTCTGAAACAGAATATTTTTTCATGATGATTTTTTCTGATACCAACCTATGTTCTTTAGAATAAAGTCTTAATTCTTACCTTTGCACTAACGATGTTCATAATCTTGCTTCAATAGGAATGCCCAGTCCAGGTCTCCTGCAGCTCCTTACTCCCGTTTTATTCTCTCATTACACAGAATAATTGACTTCCTCCTGGACAAGATTTCCACTTTGACATTTTTGTCAAACCCTTCACTCTGGGGTTTTGTTTTCTGAGCCCCAACATCCTATTATAGCAGTTGGTTATTAGAAATCAGGAAGCCAGGTGTCAAGCTTATGGTATTTGTCTACTGAACAAACAAGTTCACACTAAAAGACTTAATTCTTGTAACCTAAAATTGTGAGGCTCAAATGAATGCATTTTTAGAAACTCTTGATATAAGATTAATTAGGTATCTGTCACATGTTGCAAGTACAGGATTTAGAAATTCTGACCTTGGGTTAATAAGCTTAAATGTAGACAAGGACAATATTTTAAACGTGTGCAGTTTTGCAATCCCAAGTAGTCTTCAACTTTTTAGTATTCCAGTGCTGCAGAATATACTTCATCTGAAAAGGGGGCCATAACTTCTCAAAATGATTTCCCTAGAATTCTTTCCTTTACTACCTGAACATGTTAAAATCATCATTTCAGGCCCAAATCCAGAGTAGCCTTCTTGATGGAACTTTCCATTGTGCCTCTTTTCCATCAGGATTACTCACTCCCTCCTCTGGTTTCCATGGAATGTTTGCCCCCTGCCTAGCTCTTATACTGTACATGGGCATCACTGTCCCCCACTATATCATGAATATCTTGGTCGAAAATATTCTGTTGTGCTTTTCAAACTTTCCTGCTCAGTGTCTGACACGCAAAGTAGGAATGAAAAATATTTGTCAACTTCAATATACAATTCCTACTTTATAAATACACCAACCACAATACTCACTTACAGATAGCTCTCTTATAGGAAACATGTTGTATAAATGTTGGTCTAAAATTACATGTGTATATAATTATTCTATGTAAATACTGGCTAATTACATAGGACACCTCAGTAGGTTACATTTATCAATTGATTGCATCAATCATGGATAATGTTTTTGGCAATTTCACTATGTCTTTTGGGTTACAGAAAATCAAGAGGTTTAACACTTTTAGAAACAGGCGCATTTTGTAAAAATTTTAAATTGGCAAAAGCTTTGAGATATATAGAAATTGAATGCTGAACTATAGTTGTAGGAATTTAGACTTGTTGGCCTTGTGTTCAGATCATTATGCCACTTCCACTATGGGTCCATTGAGATCTAAGATGAACTATATAACTGGTCTGCAGAAAAATACAATTAAATTAACATTTAATGAACACCACTCCATGCCCAGGCATTAACATATGGGTTACTTTTTTTTTTTTTTCACCTGTACTTTCTGTGATGCTTGCCTGGGAGATACTAATTTTTTTTTTTTTTTTTTCAAATAAAGGGATTCCAGGGAAAAATACGCTTCAGATGCAGCATATCCTGATTTCTCCTCTGAGAGGCTCACCATATTCTGAGGACAGTAAGGGTTCTGAGAAGTCCAGCAGCTCATAGAACAATAATTTAACCCATTATTCCCCAAATTTATTTGAAAATAGAACTTTTTTCTTTCTAGCACATACATATTGGCTAGATTGGGAAAGCCTGATAGAGATTATTTTCATTAATCTTTTCAACAATTTTGTCAACAAGTATTGAACTGAAGTTCCTCCTTTAAAAATAAAGAAATGGAAAGCTTGACAAATGTCACCTGGCTATGACAGAATAGAACCTATTTCTCCTCACTCCTATTCTGAGACACTTTATACTCCAGGTACCTTCTGCAAATTCTTAAATCACTGTGGCAATTTTCTCATCTAAGAAAACAGTGTGTTGCTCTGGAAATTCTCAGTATACTTTTCCAGGCTTTTATTCCACCTGTAATAACTCCATCAACACCCCATCATGGTGGCATCACCTTTTTATATTCTCATTTTCCCAACATCATGCTAGAGTCTTGTATTCTCCATGAGGCTTTACCATTGCAACTTAATCATTTATTTTATCCAAAATCTTAAGGAATTCTCTGAGTTCTTTATTCTGGCAGGTATTAGATATTGCCTCATATTATATAACTAATTCATGTGTGCCTACCCTATTTCTCTAATATCAGTTTGTCTTAATCTTTGTGTTTATCTGTTATCATCAAACACTCTTGTTGAATAATTCAACAAGTACTTATTGAATAAATGAATGAATCCATGCAGAGGGAAATGACTAAGTAAATGTTGAAATTGTGGACACATGACATGAACAAAGTATCTTGAATATGTACTGTTTAATATTTCAATTATTAGTATTTTCACAGAGTGGGGAGAGTAGTGTATGCTGGTAGGGCGCATGGACTTTTTACTAGATCAGTAGGTCTTACATTTTAGTATTTATCAGATTTCCCTATGGAGCTTGTTAAAACACAGATTGCTGAGTTCACTCTTTAATGTTGAGTTTCTAATTCAGTAGGTCTAGGATGGGGCCTGAGAATTTTATTTCTAACAAATTTCCAGATGATGCCAATGCTGCCAGTCCAAAGTTCGTATTTCAAGAACAACTAAGCAAGGATAAATTTGATTAGTTCAGCAGCTGAACTTGCTCCTTTTAGCTGTCTAACTGAGAAAGGCTCTTAAATACTTAGCCTTAGTCTTATTATTTTATAAATGAGCTTAATATACTTAAGTTGCAGAGTTATGATGATATCATATATTAGAAGAAGCCAGACATAAAAATGTCACTATTACATATGAGATTGCTTACTTTCCTCCCTGCTGAGGAAGTGGCTGAGAGTGTTTCATACTGCAGTACTTCCTTTTTCTTGTCTCCATAAGTTCTCAGAATTTTACACTATACTATTCATTTATAAATGTGCCCAAGTCCAGCAGCGTTTGCCTTGGAACGAAGCTATTGAATAACAGAAGCAATAACACAGACCTCAGGAACAGAATTCATTACTCACAGCCACCAGCAGTTCTTAGTTCAGACTACAGTCAGTTCCAGTTACAAATATTCCTTGCCCAAGCACAGGCTTCTGCTTCAAAACAACTCGGAGACACTGACTGCTTTCTGTTTTATCTCCTCATGTAGCAGCGATAGAGCCTAAAGTTATCCTCAATCTGATGCCATTCTGTCTCACTCCATCAAAAGGCACAAAGGAGCCCTATCTCGGCTTTATTATGGCATCCTTTCAACAGACCCTTTGCTTGGGAAAGAATAGAGCTAAGCTTAACTGATACTGCCTCACTTAGGAACTTGACCATTAGCAAAATTAACTGTGAAAGAAAAACTACAGTAGTTTTAAAATTCTCTGATGAGAGATTTCTCTTAATTTTAAGTGGCTGGATTACATGAATATATGCCTCCTTTTAAGCCTGTATTGTCAAAATGTTCTCCTTTAAAGTTAAAAAAAACAAAAACGAAAACAAAAACAAAAAAACCCTCCTATTTTGTTGGGCTATTTTACTGTCTAAATTATTAAATGAATTATATATGTTTGACTCATTCACTTCTGACAATCAGAGACTGTATTCACTCCGTTCCCAGTCGGGTATGGAGGTTGAGCCTAAGATCTGAGTCATAATCACACACATTAAAACTCAATGCCATTTTATTTTCTACATTCACAGAAGGCCAAAACTGGAAATGTCCATGAGGATCAAGTAGGCTTGCCTGGCATTAAGTCTTTCAGGCTCCCTGAGGAGGGGTTAGAAAAGTGACAGAAAGGGCTTGGGGCTCCTGCTATGTAATACAGCATTTCTGAACGTCAGGTGTGACCTCCCTACTGCTCTTGGAGAGACATTTCACTCCCTGCTTGGGAAAATGAATTACTCCCACTTGGTTTAACTTTCTGAGAACTTTTCTCCTCAGGTTGCTGGCAATTCTATCCCCACTCATCAGCACGACAACTGGTCTGAGTAAGTTTGAATCATTGTCAGTGATAGATGAGTGGGCTTATATTTTGGTGACTTTGCTTTCTACACTTTGGCATACAGCTTCTTTTCATCAAAGACGTGAAACAAACCATGGAGAACATGAAGAGAAAAACCTTTTGTCTCTCATCTGACACCAGATGGATCACCCCAGTCTCTGCCAGTAGCAAGATTGGTAGAATATGAGAAAGGAGAATAGGGATCACGCAGACCTTTTTCTCTGCTACTGGGCAGCCAATGCTTACTAGAGGAAATAATAAAATCATATGTATTGATTCATTCCAGATAAATGATCTCTAATTTATAAAGTATGGCTTCTAGGCTGGTGAGTAATCATTTATTTATCTTCTGTTGAATCATAATTTTATTTTCTATTTCAGCTATTTTAAACTGTCTTTACTCTTAATGTTTCTAAGCCTAGCCAAAAACCTTCAAATCAAATCGCTAATGTTTCCTCTAATTTATCAAGATTATTAAGACTATTTCAAAGAAGTCTTCTCAGCTCTCCTTGTTATTATTCCTGTGCTTTATATTCACCCTCTCTTTCTGCATTGTTTTGGTCCATTTGGGCTGTTACACAAAAATGTTATAAACTGTGTGGCTTATAAACAACAGACATTTATTTCTTACAGTTCTGGAGGCTGGGAAGTCCAATATCATGGCAGATTCACTGTTTGGAGAGCACGTTCTCATTCATAGATAGTCCCTTCTTGCTATGTCCTTGCATAGTGGAAGGGCCAAAGCAACTCTCTGGGATCTCTTTGAAAAAGCCCTAATCCTATTCATGAGGGCTCATCATTTATGACCTAACCACTTCCTAAGGCAATGCCTCCTAATACCATCACTTTGGAGGTCAGAACTTTAGCATATGAATTTGGGGGGCGCACAAACATTCAGGCCATAGCATGCATATCCAACAGACTTTTAAAGACAGCATTCTCATTTTCCTTCCCATGACTCTGTGTGCTCTCAGCCCAGCCTTCTCACACTTTCTCCTTGACTAATTTATTATTATTCTGCTTTGCTTTGTCCTTTTTTTTTTGCTCTGTACATTCCCATTTTTGCTTGGGAAGGAATCGAACTGAGCTTAAGAGCTGATGCCTTACCTGGGAACTTGATCATTAGCAAAAGTACTGTGAAAGTGAAGCTATAGTAGTTTTTACTCATGACCATATCTAACTATGTCTTAAAATAACTTTCCCCCTTACTTACCTCTCTTTCAAACTCTTCTCCAGTATCTCTGCTTTCTTCCATGTCTAAAACTGATTTACGATGTGGCTTCTGCCCCATTACTGTTTGATAACTGACATGTTTTTCAGTCTACACCCTCTTACTCTCTGCTGAATTTAGCCATGTAAGCTCCTTGTTTAAAAAAATTATTTAATATTTTGGCATTTATTATTGCTTACAAATTTTCATCTCTCTTCTTTTGTCTCATTAATTTACTCTTATTCAACATTCTCACTTCCTAAATGCAAGTATTACCTTAAGATTCTATCCTAATCTCTATTTTTGCCTTTCTTCGCTTCTTCCTTTGATGAGCTCCTTTATCCTCATTTTTTGCGCTATTTCTACCGGACAAGTAACAGTCAACCTCTCTGGCACTCCTATCTGTTTAAATTCATACCTCATCAGCTACTTTAACTCACAATATTTTTAAACAAATTACATCTTCTTTTATGAGCAACATCTTTTCTTGGTTTCTAGTTTTGATCATTCAACACTATTTTTCTGTTTATGTCATTATTTCTCTACTAGAAAGTAAGTTACCTGAGGAATAGCATTTTCATCCCTCAATCCTAACAACTAAAATAATGCTACTGTGTGGTCATCATGACATAAATATATGCCAAATTAATGACTGAAAAAAAAATTCTGATTCTCTAGGCTTGAAAATGTTCAGTTATTTTGACTCTTTTATTCCGCTATGCACTAATCAAAATGAAACCAAGTTGCTTGAGTTTACTTTTATAGCATCTTTTCTGTCTGTATTTTGAATGTAGTTATTTTGGTGGTTGAAATTTTTTATTCACTCTCACATAGCCCCTTGTTTTAGCCTCATAATTGGTCTTCTCAATGGTCAGAAAAAATTTCTTCCTCTTCTCAAATTCTCTCATGCACTTAAGATATTTATCACTTGTATTAGATAGCATAGCTATAGCCTGCACTTTATAATAGTTCTCTAAATTGCACTCCCCTGAAAGCAGTTTTATCATGATAATCTCTTTATCTCTCAGAACACTTAATGTATGTTTTTTTAAAATTTTTATTTACACAACAAATGGTGGATGAATAGATGCCAATGAGTAAACTGCTTAAAGCACAATTATAATTTAGTCACTTTCTTACAGTTAGGAACTTTAGTGGTTCTTCATTGCCTCCTAAATTAAGTTTAAACTCCTCAATCAATAATTTAACCTCTCTCCTCCATTCAATAATATGGTCCAAAACTATCTTGCCAAGCTATGCCTCTTTCCTCTCTTACACATCCTGTGCTCTAACCATTCTGGGCTACTTCTCCAATTACAATCCTCATTTTGCTCAGATTGTTCCCCTAAATAACAACCTCATCTTTGCCTCTGCTTGCTAAATCCTGTCTATTCTTCCAGATTTATCTTCAAAAGTTCAGTATTTTGGAAGCAAAGATGAAACAGGTAAGAGTGAGAAGATAAGGAAAATAAAGAAATTGAGGACTTATTTCCTTGGATTTATCCTTTGCCAAACTCTTGCCTAAATCATTTGAAATTCTTATCACTTTTCTACTCTTTACTGTGGACCTACAGCTAGCTTTTAGCCTATGCTGTGTTTAAAATAGTCTAGTCTAGTCAAAATTCTATAGCCAGTATCATTGCATATGGGTCTAGGTTTCCTCAATCTTAAGTCAGTTACAATTCTGTAGGAGAGACTGGCAAGTAAAAAATAAAATGTAGTCTGCATCAGTAAACAAATGTATAAATTGGGGTTGGAAGAATAGGATACACATCTGGAAAATCTTTTTCTCATAAAATTTTGTGTCCAATTTTCTTCCTAGATAATTTTCTTAATTTTCTTTTTTATGAAAAGCAAACAATATCTTCAGTCTCTGGGATGCTGTCAGCAGCATGAATCATTATCTTATCAACGAATTTTATCAATGTTAATATTGTAAATAAATTTTTACATAAATATAGGCAGTATCTTCTGCTTCAAGATTGCGAGAGACATACTCAGGACATTGTTTCTGCATCACAGATATTGATTTTATAGGATATAGTCTCAGAGTCCACTGGAAGCCCTATAATATATTAGTCAATAGTTATTTGTAAGTGACCACCCAAGCATGGCCCTAGGCAGGAAAATGTCAGTTGCAAAGAGGTAGACTTTTTTGTTTAGTGTTTACAACCTGAAACTTTAATTCACAGTCCTACTCAGTATCTGCTGTGATCAAAGCTCTGCATGCCAGTTCTCTACTCAGAAAACTGTTAATAGAGGTGATTCTGATTTTCTATAAAGGAAAACATAGGTCATTCTGATTTTCCTTCTGCTTCATTCATTCTTTTGTCTTATGATCTTCCTAGCACAAACAAGTAGGATCAAAAGCTGTACCAGTTAGTTAATTTCCATACAACCCTTAAGTCTGCCCAGATTTTTATGTCTCTGCCTACCAGACAAGAATTTGTTTCTACCTCACCCAAGAGTATATTCTATTACGTATTAGAGTTACAAAGATGTAAGCTGACATTCTAGGTAAGATGCTAAACAATGCCAGAGAAATACTATGAAGCATCCTATTGAGAAAACCATATGCTTACTAAACATTAGAACAGCACAGGCAAGCCAAATATGCCCAAGTGGGAAAGAGGATGAGTGACTGAGGAAAGAGAGAAGTAGAAATCAAATGACTCAGAACCAATTAGTTATCTAAAGCTAATAAAAATAAAACAGCACAGGTGAATGTTTGGTGATAATGTAAAAGGTGCAAAGCTATGTGTAAACCTAGAGCTTCTCCCATTCAAATCCTATTCAAGTTTTCTTAAAGTAATCCCATTTATTTTCATGTGTTTGACTTTCAGCATAGTTGGCTCCCTTTCATTCATTTATAGAAGAGGCCTTCATAATGAACACTGTACTATGATGACCAATCTGAGAAAGAAAAAGTGGCCACTGGCTTAGCAGTGCCTGCCAGATGGCAGATGGGGCACAAACACCTCCAGGCATCACAAGGGAATAAAAATAATAGCTTATTGCAGGTGATAATACCACTTAAAGAATGTAATTTATGACTAACAGATTTGAGAATAACTTAGCGTTCTAGCATGAATGCCTATTTGTCATTAACTGAGACCTAAATAAATAAAAATCAGCTGACTCATGAGGGGAAATAAAGGACATTTAAATCTATTCTTCTAAAATGACAGGAAGCCATTCCTAGATTATGGTTAGCACTTTTGTGCATCAGAAAAAATAGCCTATAAACTCCTCTGATGAAGGTCTGAATAACTCAAATGAATAGAGCCTCAGTTCAATTTGAAATTCAATTACCATTTACAGTTTTCCTGGCATCTGTGCTATGCTGGCCTTTTGACAAGTGTGTTTATTTATTTATTTATTTATTTAATGGCTGTACTATACATCATGTCACACAATCAAATCTTCCTCCACCTCTGCAATATAGCACTGTTACTGTCTATGTTTATTGTGATGTAAAGCTATCCAGGTCTTATCAAGACAGGGTAGGGCTATTCTAACTCAAAGACTAGTTGAAGTGGTGCTTTAAACATATGACAATAATAATTGTTTTTCTTTAGTATATGTAAAACCAGCAAAGAAAATGTTTAAGGATAAATTACTTAATTTCAGTCTTGCGTTGCTGTTTTGTTCTGTCCTTTAAAAATAGATTTTTCTTTTCTACTTTAACTACAAATAAAATAAAAATAAGAATAAAAATATTAGGAAACATTAATGTCTTCAAACAGATATCAATTTTTTTTTAGCTTTTCTTCATTCTAATTTTTATAGGAGCGATTTGGGGATAAAACTGTAAAGACATTGCTGAAAAATACCAGTATCGAATATTAACAAAATTCCTAAATCTGTTCTGCAAATGTATTCACCATTGGTAAATCACTTTATTCTGTTTATAGTTCAACTTCATCTAAGTATATTACTTCTGGCTTCTACCTACTGACTATGCCAGCATGTGTAATGAAAGTATTTGTTTAAGAATCCTCACTGGAATGTCTACACTTGCAAAACTAAAGGTTCCTGCAGCCTCATCTTTTGTGTATTTTGAGCTGAGTTCTTAAACAGATCAGAGGGCCTAGAAAGAGGTCAAAATACTCTTCTAACGTTGTTTCCAGTTTGCACATTTAAGTTTGTCCAAATGTCTCATCAGGCTTTGAGGCTCCCGATGAGGTTTTTGCTTCTCTGCGACTATCCTTATGTCACAGTATAAAAAGAGAATTATACCTCTCAATGAGCATGACATTTTCTCATTCTCATGCCTATTTGCCAGTTTCATAGAATGAATTTGTCAAGCTGGTAAACTAATATAGAAAGAAGTAACACTTGAATTATATAGTAAATTCATTCCTTACTTCATAGAGGAGGAAATTGAGAGCTATGATGGTTCTGTAATTTGCTTACTTTTTATTTATGTCAAAACCAGAATTGGAGTATATGTACCTTAATTTTTAGTCCAAATTTATTTTCATCTTCTCTATCTTTTTCATCTTGTTTATGCTATCGTGATTGGCCACTTTTTTTTTATTAGCAGCAAGAACATGTTCATTGTGAAATAGTATTTATTAAAAACATGGTTTATATTTCACTTCAATCAGTCAAGCATGTCTGAGTAATTCAAGGTACAAATAAGGCAATTACTTATTCAAAGAAACAAAACAAATTGTTTTCTATCCCTAGGGAAACAGTTGTTTTTGTTTTTTTTTTTTTTTTTGAGACAGAGTTTCGCTCTTGTTACCCAGGCTGGAGTGCAATGGCGGGATCTCGGCTCACCGCAACCTCCACCTCCCGGGTTCAGGCAATTCTCCTGCTCCAGCCTCCTGAGTCGCTGGGATTACAGGCACACGCCACCATGCCCAGCTAATTTTTTGTATTTTTAGTAGAGACGGGGTTTCACCATGTTGACCAGGATGGTCTTGATCTCTTGACCTCGTGATCCACCCATCTCGGCCTCCCACAGTGCTGGGATTACAGGCTTGAGCCACCGCACCCGGCCTTGTTTTTTTTTAAAAAAAATAACCAATTGCATTTAATTCCAGAAAAAAAATACTAAAAATATGACAAGCATGTAAGAAGAAAAAAAAGTATGTATAATCTACCTTTTAGGAAAACAAGTTTGTGAAACTACTAAACTTTGCTTAGAGGAGAAACACTGCATGGTTTTCTTCCTTTATAAGAGTTTAAAATATATACGGTGTATTAGCTTCTACAGATGTCATAACAAATGACCATAAATTCAGTGATTCAACAGCATAAATTTATTATCTTACAGTTTTGAAGTCCAGCAATCCAGAATGAGTCTTGTTGCGCTAAAGTCAAGGGGAGGGCTACATTCCTGCTGGAGTCTATTGGGTGGAATTTATTTCCTTGTCCTCCCCTGGTTAGTCTTGAGAACATCTATATTCCTCCATTTGTGGCCCCCTTCCTCCATCTTTAAAGTTAGTGGAGTTCTGGAATCACATCACTCAGACATTTTACATAGTCACATTTTCCTCTGACTCTGACTCCTCTTCTGCCTCCCTCTTCCACTCTAAAGACCCTTGTGATTACGCTGGTCTTCCCCAAATAATCCAGTATTATTTTACCTAGTTAAGGTGAGCTTAACTCCATCTGCAAACTTGATTCATTTTTGACATTGATATGGTTTCGCTCTGTCCACACCCAAATCTCATCTTGAATTGCAGTTCCCATAATCCCCATGTGTTGTGGGAAGGACCCAGTGGGAGGTAATTGAATAATGAGGGCAGTTTCCTCCATCCTGTTCTTGTGATAGTGAGTACATTCTCATGAGTCCTGATGGTTTTATAAGGGGCTTCCCCCTTCACTCAGTTTCCATTTTTCTCTCTCCTGCCACCACGAGGTATACACCCCTAGAAGGATGTGTTTGGCACTCTCCCTGCCATGATTGTAAGTTTCCTAAGGCTTCCACAGCCATGCTGAACTATGAGTCAATTAAACCTCTTTCCTTTACAAATTACCCAGTTATGGGTTTGTCTTTATTAGTAGCATGAGAATAGACTAATATAGACATGTAACATAAGAAATTCATAGCTTGTGGGGATTAGGACATGGGCACCTTTGGTGGGGGTCATTATTCTGTCTACCAGAAAATAGGATTCATGGATCAGAGGGGCACAAATAAACATTCTTAAGACTTTATGAGTTCTCAAGTTTGAAAGACACTATTTTAGTTCATGAAAATCTAATAAGAATTTATAAATTGGCAAATGTATTATTTTCCTAGGGCTAGTGTAACTTTCACTAATTTGGTAGCTTAAAACAACATAAATAAATTTTATTATTATTCTAGATGCCAGAGTGCTGAAATCAGGGTGGTGACCGGGCTGCACTCTTTCTGAAGACACTAGGGGAGAATCCTTCTTTCTTTCAGTGTCTCCAGGCATTTCTTGACTTGTGGTTGCATAATTTCAATTTCTCCTTCCATCTTGAGGTAACCTTCTCATCTCTGTATGTCAGTACCTTCTGTGTTTCTTCTAAGGAGATCTGTAATAGAATGCAGGGCCCATCTGGTAATCCAAGATGATTTCATCTTGAGATTCGTAACTTCATTATGTTTACAAAGGCTCCTTTTCCAACCAGGGTCACATTCATAGGTTCTGAGACATGACTGTATCTTTTGGGGGCCCACTATCCACTACAGAAAGTGGTATTATATGTTCAAATGCAGGCAGGTCACTCTGACCACAATATGTAGCTGTCTTAACTGAACAGTGAATAGTGACAGAGGTCACCAAGCTATTTCAATGTTTCAGGCAATGATAGCATGAAATAATTCTGTGGCGTAGAACATGATGAAGAGGAAGGCCTGTATCTAAGATATATTTTTGAGGTAAAAAGCTACATGACTTGAGGACCAGTCCTATTCCCTTGGACATTTTTATTTCTTCATTTATTCTATGAAAAGCATTCACGAATCCCTTAGTCCACTGCAAATGACAGCAGAGAGAATGTGTGTGGACAACTGAACAGCATGTAAAAAGTGTCAGCAAAGACTCAGGGATAAAACACCACCAAAACCACTCAATTTTATTTAAGCAATAGAAAAGGACTTCTGAGACTGAAGTTCTTTCTCTATTCTATGCCATATCATATTTCCATTAGTAGACGTATCGTGCATAAATCCATTACTCTTAAAAGATGTGTATTATCCTTTTTTTGTTGTAAATGCAATACATGCAGATTAAGAAAAATTTGGTAAATACCAAAGATTAAACAAATTAGAATCATTGATGTTACAACCACCCAGAATAAACCAATATTTTTATCTATAAAAATAAGAAAAGAAATCCCTCTCTGTTTTCCAGTGTATTATAGCGTCAGGCAAAATAGCTATAGAAATAGCACCAAATAGAGAGTAAATATTCACAATGATTTGAATCAAACTTAAACTATCAGGATATATGTGAAATACACGATGGGAAAGTCTAAACGGAAAGTCTAAAATAAGGTCATCATCTACATTAGCTAGAACTTAGTTTGAATTTTCACCATAATTGAATAGGTTTCAAATGGCTTCAGTTAGTATTATGGTCAAGTGGGGTGTGTAACTTTGACTTGAAATCCCTGTCACACCTTAAAAGCTAAGTCATCACCTTCCAGAGGCAGAAATTGATATGTAATTGAGTAGGGCACATATTGTTAATCAGGAAGACACCTATCATTTAAAGCCATGGAGAGAATAAAGGCTTAAAACATTAGTTTAAAATATATTCTTGCTTAATTCCCCTGCTTTTGAATGTGGCTGAGCTTAGTGACTCATTCTGATGAACAGAGTGCAGAGAGAAAAAAAAGTGACTCTATAATAGGGAAACCAGAAAATACCATCTTAACCAAGTGATCAAAGTTAATGATACTAGTAATAAATCGTATTTATTTTATGTATCCTTTAATATAACCCAATAGGAAGAGTACTTCTCATTTGTAGTAGCCCTCCAAAAAAATGAGAATCCCAGTATAATTGTATGAAATCATCAGGCAAACCTAAATTGAGAAGAATTCAACAAAATATAAGAACAGTACTCTTCAAAAGTGTCAAGGTTATGAAAGGGAAGAAAACAGTAAAACTGTCAAAATTGGAGAAGACAAGGGAAATATGACAACTAAATGGAATAAAATATTGTGGAAGAGAAAAAAGACACTAGAGGGGAAACTGGTGAATTCAAATAAAATATGTAACATATATTTTAGTGCTTCACAATAATTTCTTATTTTCAATAAATACATCATGGTTATGAGAGATATCAACATTACAATATATAAGAACTATCTGCATTATATTTACAACTCTTCTGTCAATCTAAAATTGTATCAAAATAGAAAAATTTTAAGTTGTTTTTCTAAAAGACAACTTAATGTCAGGTGTACATGGATGACAGAGTATAGAATTTATTTTTTAAAATGTAATTTTTTTGGTTCTCCCAGGAAATTCTAGATGGGGTAGCTCATTTTGATATATTTTCCTTAATATGTATAATGGATTTTTATTTTTCTTTCTTCAACATGAGAATGTTTTCATGTTATTAAATGCTTATTAAAATTTCACTTTGATAGCAGGAAAATATTCCACTATTGATTAAATATTAAGTTATTTAATTCTATCTCCTTTGATGAGTATTCAGGCTATTTCAGTGTTTGCTTGTACATGGAATTAGGTAAACTTCGTTCTTTGCTATGGCTTACTGGCAGGCAAAAGCCTAACAGAGAAGTGATGCTGCTATTTCAAAATATTACCTTGTAGGTTTATGAAGACCAAGACATAAAGAGAAATAACCAGCTAAGTCAGATGAAAAGAGGCATGCCACTGTCACAGTTACAGATATTTAAATACTGTTGAGCAGAGACCTATTTTTTAAAAACAAACAAAACAGTTTACAAGGAACAGAAAAGACTCTGTATCTGCAGAATATCTTTTGGGAGTGGAGTAAAAGGAAAGAATATACTGGTAATGTGTGATAGTATGAAACTGCGAAGCTCTAATTTGCCAAGTGACCTTATCTATACCTAATACGTGCTTTTAATACCAGCTATGATTCATATAGTTCTTCAGAATGTCTTACATATAATTAATCTATTTTAAATTAATTGACTTTATTTTGAAGCACTTTTATATGGACAGAAAAATTGAGCAGAAAGCACACAGAGTTCCCATATACTTTCTTTCCTCCTGTTCAAAGTTGCTGGTACTATTGACACCTTGCTTTAATGTGGTAGATTTGTTACAGTTCATGAACCAAATATTGATACATTATTATTAACTAACATTTATAGTTGGCATTAGAATTAAACCTTTGTGTTGCACAGTTCTATAGGTTTTGACAAGTATATTATTCATTTTTTTGCTCCATGAAGGTTTATCAAATGTTTTGCCTATGAAAACACCAGAAATATATTTAAATTTACAACAACAATGAAAAACCTCCTAGTATTCAATCAGTTAAACTGTGGAAAAGATTTTCATTAATTATAAAACTGAACAAGCTGGATTGAGCAGCAAAATATCATACAGGCTTTGCCAGAGGAACAATACCACTGCAGCAGCCAGGAAGTCTGGGATAACCTTGAAAGAATGACTCTACACTATAGAAAATTCAGACAAATAAGAAAGTAGAAAAAACTAAGTAAAGTTTGATAAAGAAAATTAGGAATTAGATAATTAAAAGACTATAATCTATAAATTTAATATTATGAAATAACTTTCCAAACTAATAAGAATATAATTTAACAAATATTGTTCCTATTGGTTATCTGTTAACATAAAAACAAATATTTTTTTCTATATAAACAATAAATTTAGATTAAGTAAAGAAATTGTTTTAAAATAGTTGAACTATAAAACAATAAGAAAACAAATTTTTACAAACTCTTTTTTGGAGATGGTGTTTCACTCTCATTGCCCAGGCTGGCGTGCAATGGTATGATCTTGGCTCACCGCAATCTCCCGGTTCAAGCAATTCCCCTGCCTCAGGCTCACAAGTAGCTGGGATTACAGGAATGTACCACCACACCCAGCTAATTTTGTATTTTTAGTAGAGATGGGTTTCTCCATGTTGGTTAGGCTGGTCTTGAACTCCCAACCTCAGGTGATTCACCCGCCTTGGCCTCTCAAAGTGCTAAGATTACAGGTGCCAGCCACTGCACCCGTCCACAAACTCTTTTAAAAGTAGAAGAGAACAATTCCCAACTCATTATATGAAGCCAGTATTATCCTGATACCAAAGCCAGATAATGATATCATAAGAAAACTACAGGCCACTGTCTTTTACAAATACAGACAACAAAATATTCAACAAAATACTGGTACATACAATGTAATATTTTGTGTAAAGGATTATACATATGTACACATGTATGTAGAATGTGAAAGATAGACAGTGGAGACTCAGAAGAGTGGGGGCAGAATGGGGATGGATGATGAGAAGTTACTTAATTGGTACAATTATATTATTTGAGTGATGGATATACTAAAAGCCAAGACTTCATCACTACACAATATATCCATGTAACAAAATTACACTTGTGTCCGCTTAAATTTATAGAAATTTTTTTAAAAGAAAAAAATAAAGGATTATACACCATGACCAATTTGAGATTTGTTCCAGGAAAGCAAAGTTGGTTTAATATCTGCAAATCAAGGACTGTAATATACTACATCAGCAGAATAAAAGATAGTATATATTTAAATCAGAATCCCATTAAGACAGCATTTCATATCCACTGGGAAAACTATAGTAATTTTAAAATAATAATAATGTTGTCAAAGACGTGAAAAAATTAGAGCCATCTTTCACTTGTTGTAGAAATGTAAAACAGTGCAGCTGCTCTGAAAAACAGTCTAGCAGGTCCTCCAATGATTAAACATGGAGTTACCATATGATCCAGACATTCTACTCCCCGGTATATACCCAAAAGAACTAAAAACATATATTCCTACAAAAACTTGTACATGAATGTTCATAGCACCATTATTTATAATAGCCCAAAAGTGGAAACAACCCAAGTATTCACCAGCTCATGAATAAATAAAATGTATATCCATATGATGAAACATTGTTCAGCTCTATAAAGCAGTAAGTATAACTGCTACAAAATAAATGAACCTTCAAAACATTATGATAAGTGAAGCCAATCACAAAAGACCACATAAACGAAAAGTTGCTGGGAAACTGAAGGCATGCAAATACATTATAAAAGAAGTCATATTTTCTATTTTCCACACATAATGTGCTGATATGTAATTCAGAGGAAGGAGAGGATATTTGTAGTTTACAGGGGCCTAAGGCAGAGTTCATTGAAAAGTTGCAATCCTATCTGAGCAGGACAATAAAAGATGGTTAATTTTCAAACCTATATAGATAGGATAAGGACCAACCGAAGAGAGAAACCAACATGATTAAAGGGTAGAATATGTATCAGCCCTACATTTAACTGGTGCATAGATATGTGAAAGCAAATAGTATGAAATGAATTTGTAAATGCAAACTCATACCCAGTGAGGAGGTAATCTAGCTTTGAGAGATAGGTCAAACACTGCCTATATAGATCTGAAATCAATGGAGATAGCCATGAGTGTTTTAAGATGGGAGTTGGAGGTTTTGCATGATTAAAACTGTGGTTTTGAAATATAGATGAGGCAACTATGTGCCTGGGAGACAAAGTTGAAAAACTTGTGCACAGTAATTGCTATCAAAATTGCTATCAACTTTGGAAGATCAGGCTAAATTGGACATGCATTAATGGTCAGTGCCTGTTCTGTTTCCACGAGCTTTGAATAAGAATGGAATTTCTTTTTACATAAGCAGTTTAAACAAATGAAATGTTGCAGAAAACAACAAAAACAAGGTCGGAAATTTTATTGAATTTTTAAACATCCACAAAATGGGAAAAGCAATGACCTTATTTTCTGTTAAGACTTTTCTCTCAAAACTTGCCAAATGGAAAGCTTCAGAATATTCTAATTATTTGTCAAGAGCTCCAAATTTGTTATTCTTAAAAGGATCAGTGTTATTTAATTGCTACAACTGGGACAGGGCCTAATAATATCAGGTAAATATTTTACAGTATGCAAAACATCATTTTTTTAGTGCTTTCTAAACTATTTGACACATTTGAATGAAAAAGAGGACCATTTTATTTCATTTTTTAGGTAATACATTAAGAACGTAACCACTTAAAGTGTTTATTCTATTATTTGTTTTCTTTTAAATGGCCTTACTTATATTTCTGTTTCTGTAGTTGTCTACCTAAAATGTACATGGTGATATTGGCTAGAGTGAGGCCTGCTTAAGGTGCTTATGAAGGCAATAACAGATTTATTAGAATGTAGCATATAATATTGTACATAAAGCTACCTAATTTTTCCTATTCAGGAGACTCTTCATTCTAAGAATGAAAATATGTGAAGATTTTTAAGTAAATATAAGCTTTTCTCGCTACTCTTTTTTAGGAGGCGAAGTTGTTAGCTTTCATACATCTGATAAAATAATGCTAAGAGGGAAACAAAAAAGGGGACTTATTCTGTATCATAGATGATTTACAAATAATTAAAGAAATGGCTAAAATTCATCTACATTTTAATACCTTGTTCTTCCAAATGAACATTGAGAAATAATAAACTCTAATGTAAAGTAAGTTTACTGTAAAATTGTTAATAAGTTGTGCTGCTTCTTGAACCACAAGAGATAATACCAGTGTAATATAAGGTACTATGTGTTGATTATTTTCTGTTTTCAGAAGAAACGAAATAAAATTTTCTATATTCATAGTATTTAGCTCATATTTTTAAGCAATAAGCAAATAAAAGAGAGTTGACTTAACTATAATAATCACAGAAAAAATGACACTGGGCAAAATATCTTTTTAGGGTTACTACATAAATGATCAGAATTTAAACTTACAAAATATATGGAACAATTTAAACTCTATTGTCTAACAAATTAGCATCAAATTATATGAATTACAAAATGGATAGATTTGTTGGGAACTTTAAATAAATCTACCTATATATATATATATATAAAGAGATTTCAGCAATCTTGTTATTCACTAATAGTACAAATAGCCAAAAAAAATTAAAAATATGATATGAATAGTGAAACTAAGAAGTTTATTATAATAGAGATACACAGAATTTTGTGCCCCCATTAGAGTAAATATATTCATCTTAAATATTTATAGTTAATTCACAAATCTGATCATTTTCTATGCCATCAAGCAGGAAATAATAAATTTCAAAGTGCAGGTATCATGCAGATATGTGTTTCCCAGGATGATGAAATCCAGCTAAAAATGTGAAAGAACAGCTAAAAAAGATAAATAAACCCTGGTATATTTGAAAATAAAAATACTTATAACAATTTATGATGAAAAAGTTGACAAAACTAAAAAATATTTAGAAATAACTAAATACGGCTGGGTGCAGTGGCTCATGCCTGTAATCCCAGCACTTTGGGAGGCTGAGGCGGGTGGATCACCTGAGGTCAGGAGTTTGAGACCAGCCTGGCTAACATGGTGCAACCCCCATCTCTAATAAAAATACAAAAATTAGCTGGGCGTGGTGGTGCATACCTATAATCCCAGCTACTTAGAAGGCTGAGGCAGTAGAATCACTTGAACCTGGGAGGCAGATGTTGCAGTGAGCCGAGATCTTTCCATTGCACTCCAGCCTGGGCAACAGAGCAAGACTCTATCTTTAAAAAAAAAAAAAAAAAAAAAAAAATATATATATATATATATATATATGTGTGTGTGTGTGTGTGTGTGTGTGTGTGTGTGTGTGTGTGTGTATTATCTATTTATATGTATATATATATGTATATAGATATATGTGTATATATGTATATATATACATGTATAGCCTTAAATATTTATACTAGAAAATAAAAATAGCTGAAAAAATAATAAACCAAGTTATAAGCGGATCACAAAGTAAGCCCAAAATTAGAAGGAATGAAAGGAGTGGATTAACGAACTAGAAATACTTGCATACCAAGGGCAAGATTGTTCATAGTACTGTCCATAATATCACAAACACAAATCAATAGAAAATATATACATAAATTGTGTTGTGGTCACAAATTCAAGTATTAAACAGCAGTAAATATGAATGAAAGAAAGCTACATGCAACAGATTGGGTAAATCTTGGTATTTATCTGTCACATAGAATGAATTGGGGAGTATGTAAAAGAAAGAAAAGAAAAGCCACAAAAGACAATACATAGTATCTACTACTACTATAACATTTAAACATAAGCATTACATTTTTAAATTAGAATTATTATTTTGAAATAGTTGATCTACATATAAGTGTAAGAAATGGCACAAAAGAGTTCATGTACCCTTTGTGCTGTTTCTTCTATTAGTAACATATCAAAAAACTGTAGAAAATCACAACCAGAATATTAAGGTTGTTACAAATCACCAATTTTATTCAGATTTTACAAGTTAACTTGTACTCATTCGTGTGTGTATACTTCTGGTGCGTGCTGCATTTTGTGCTGCACGAGGGTTTAACGACTTAAGAGGGAACAGTGGGGGATAAAGGAAAACACAAAGATAGACATAACATAGAAAAAGCGGGATAAGGCGGTTTGAGAGATGAGGATGTTAGTTTTTTTGGCCCATACCTGTTTTCGAGTACTTTATTTTATATGTTCACAAAGCCCATAGCAGAGGGAGGGTGCATTTATCCAGAACAGGCTGTAGTTATAATTCTCATACTTTAGTTAACATACTTTAGCTAACAACTATTTTGCAGCAAGGTTAGTGAAAGCTGATTATTTTTCTCTAGGTCCATCTGCTCTTTTCTGAGACATACACGTTCCCCCATTATGGTTTTGCTTCTCTGGAGTTTACCCAAAGTTCACAGCAGCTTTGCTGCTGATCTCCCCAGAGTGGGTGGGCTACTTTGGCTCTCTACGTGTACTTAGTTTAATACATTTTTTCTTTTACATAGAGATTTCTGCACCCAGCACTACAGTTAATATATAAAATAATTCTGTCCCAAGGATCTCCTGTCTCGCCCTTTTGTAATCACCCTTCCCCAACCTCATCACTAAATTCCAGTAATCACTGCTCTATTCTACACTTCCATAGTTAGTTATTTCAAGAATCTGATATGTAAGTAAAATCATGCAGTATGTAAACTTTTGATTCACCTGCATAGCTCTGTAGAACTCCTTGACTCATCCATGTTGCTCCATGTGTCAATGATTTTTATATTTTTATAGCTGAGTAGTATTCCATGGTAGAAAAACAGCACAGTTTGTTTCACAATCACCCATTAAAGGACATCTGAGCTGTTTCCAGTTTTCATTTACTATGAATAAAGCTGCTATTATTCATATATAGGGTTTTGTTTTCCATAAACATAAGTTTCCATTTCTCTGGGAAACATATTTCAAGTGTGCAATAGCTGGGTTATATGGCAATCATGTTTTAATATTATATAATAGAAAAATACTAAACTGTTTTTATATTCCTACCAGCAATATATGAGTGATCCAGTTTTCTACATCCTCACCAGCATTTAGGTTTATCAGTATTTTTTATTTTAGCTATTCTGATAGGTGTATAAAGGTATCTCATTGTGACTTAGTTTGCATTTTCCTAAAAGCTAATCATGTTGAATATCTTTTCATATGGCAAATCTTTTCTTTTTTTCCTAAAATTTTATAATTTTACAATTTACATCTGAGTCCATTATCTACTTGAGTTAATTTTTGTGTAAAGAGTGAGGTTTAGGTCAAAGTTTGTTTTTTTGCTTATGGATACACAAATACTTCAGTATTATTTGTTGAAAAAAAAAAAAGAACAGAAATCATGTCAAAGACTGGATTCCCTGGAAAACAAAATATGTGAAGGAGCTGTCTGTATAGAAAGAGTAAGAAGCAATTGAAGTGAGATAATAGTCTCAAAAATAGCCTTAGTATCCCCCAGAAAGAACTATGGAATTGGGATGCCTCTGTAGACTGGTACTCATTGGAACACCAGAGCCAGACCTGCATAGCCCCCAGTACCTCCCCATCCTCACACACTAGTTTTATGCATGCTGCCTCTGAAAAAGGAAGTGACCTTGGGCAAGTGGACTCTCAGGCAGTTCCAAAAGGGAAAAGCAAGAAGACTTGTCAATCACCAACACCACCAGCACTTGCCTGAATGAGTTCTTCTGTCTTGAATAGATGATTCAGGCAGCTCATTTCAGCATCCACTGTAAATAATAAATGCAAACTTTAGAACAGATTTCCCTCTGGGGGTGGGAATGATAAAGGAATGATTTGGTAGAAGAGCCCTCAGAAGTGTTATTTATAAGGCTCTAGTGTTTGTTTGGTCAGTGGATTAATATTAATACTTATTATATTATTAAATAACTAAAAATGTGAATAAACCAAAGAATAATAAAAGAAGTTTATATTTAGACCAATGATAATAGTTTTTCAACTACCAAAAATCAACACATCAAATGAAATTTAATTTAGATAAGTAAACTTGTTTATCATTCTCCTTAAAGATAAATTTTAACTTTAGAAAATGAAGCATTCCATTACTCAATTGAACTGCTTCCCCAGCATATCTGGTGCTGAAATATGTTTCTCGTGCCTCATGTTTCCTCTCACCTTAATAGCAGATGAAAGGGTCTTAACTCATTCCAAAAATTTATACACAATATTTGCTATTCTCTAATTTGCTTCTATTCATTGAGACACAATACAGAAACTTACATGTAATTATATCTGTAGATCTTGGGAATTAACAAAGCAATGTATAATTTCAATGCTTTAAATTTTAGTATTTTCTTGCCTTTTTAAAAGTAAAAAAATGTGGTTTGAATTTCCTGTTTCTTAAACATGAATTCAGCAAAAATGCATGTGCGGAAATCATGAAACTGAATAATCAAGATTCTTGCAGATAATTTCCATTACAGTTGAATTCAGTAAGCTTTAGTCTGCAAGCTTTACTCTTATTTTTTGCTTCTGATTGACTACAGGGAAAGCCCATGAGCTGTCATATATTAGCTAACAGCAGTTCTCTCAGGAAAAAAGTCATTTGTTCTCTCCAAGTATGGCTTCTTAGACAGAGGATGCTGTGAGTGTTTACTCTGTGGTGTTATAGTTTTCCTGTTAGCTTGAATTTTTCTTTACTCAAACAAGTGTTTGATATTGGGCTCCAGGGGAGATGGGAAGAAAGCAGACAGGATAAAGGTCTGATTCCTGTGCAAACACAATTTTGACAAGGAAATCAAATTTAGTCATTTTCAATTCCACGTCTAGATTTGTCTAGAAACCCATATGCTATAAGCTCCAATTTCCGACTTTTCATTCTTTGAAGCCTATTTATGATTTGCAGACATACTGAGAGTGATCTGAATGTAAAAGAGTTTTCAGAGTAATTGTTTCTGCAGTTGTTTTGTTCCTCTGCAAAGTGCAACCCCCTGTACTTTGATTGTAGTGCCAATCAGGTGCTCCCCTAGCAGAACACAGGGGTGGTAATGCTTGCCATTCAGCTATATGACATTTGGTGGCAACAGCCAGAATTTGTACAGAAACTCAACCTTTGAAGTTCCCATAGTGCAAAGAACACTGCAGTTTAAGGTATTTCACAAATGTTACAGTAACAATAATAAAAAGTATGTGATCTTTCCCCTTTGAAGAAATATTAACAAATCTGCTAAATATTTTTATAAATAGTTTGTTGTAATTCTTCTCCTACGGTTTGAAGGACAGAATAGAAATGAAATTTTGAGCAGGAAATATATCTCTCAATTAATTCTCACTATACTACTATGCAATAGGTGTGATTATTGTCATTTTATGAATGCTGACTGAGGCTAGATAGGCTTTTTGAGGGGGAAAAATGACTGATAAGGTTGCAAGTTTGGAACTCATTTTCTTTCTTATTAAACTAGGATTTTGTGAATTTTTCCTGAATGGCATAGATTTTAATAGGTATTAAAATGCAATAAGGTTTAGTTGAATGATAAAATTTGTGGAAAGTCTAGGTTAATCCATGCTACTCATATTTTGCTGCAATACTTTAATAGTATGATACAACTAAATGTAACCCACCTTCCTAAAAGATGTAGGGTGCTGTTTTTTAACATCTGAACATCTCAAGCAATACTATTCCAAGACATAGAGTTTTGGAAAAAGTGATGCTTCTAAAGTATACCTACTTCTGAATAAGGCTGTCTTTCAAAAAAAAAAAATTAGCTCATTTTCCAAAGCAGAGAGTCACAAAATCACTTTTTCTCCAAGGTACAGAGAAAACATTTACTTTGGAGTGACTGCAAATATGTGCTGAGACTTGCACGTAGTTTGTTCTTAATATTTTTTTTAACTATAGGAAGGGATTAGGTTTCATATATTCCCTCAGATCTTCACATCTTTAAAGGAAGGCAGGCAAAAATAGTGGGGTATACTATGATTTATTTTCAAATGGATTGCTATTTGAATTTTATAGCTATATTTGTTTTGGTATATATTATACATATAATACCAAGAGGGGCAGAAAAGACTTAGAACATGTCAGGGCCTTTGATAAAAGAAAGCCAAAGTGTTCCTCACAGTTCTCTCTCTCTCTATATATATACTTGACCTTTATTGCTCATGCTTGTTTTCCTTTCACTTTCCACCCTCTCTTGCAGAGCTACAAACACACGTTCATATACATACAAACAATTCTGGTGTGCAAATCAGATAAATAAAATGTGTTTTTTGATAATATAGGTAAATTATTTTTTATTTCAATAAGGTTTTGGGGGACAGTGGTTGTTTGGTTACATGGATAAGTTATTTAGTGATGATTTCTAAGATTTTGAAATCTCTAGTTTTTAGCATTTTAAAGGAAGCTGCTACACATTTTTTTAATCATTCTTATATATTTTATTCAGTTTGGCTCAATCAATATGTATCAAGCTTCTACCACATTCCAGGATTTACAGTAAAAATGAAGAGGTCAAGTATGAAAAAGACAGATAAAGTCCCAGAAGGAATAGCTATTAGAATCAAGTATGGACATTGAACTGAAATGGAAGTTTCAAATACTTTAGAAAAGATGAAGTTCAATGTACAAAGGCATTAAGTCAAAATGGAATTTAAAGCTGCTTACAGATGAGGAAGACTTATTTATTTAATTCTTAAACTGACACAAAAGAATGAATAGGAATAGGGAGGATGAAGTAATAGCATCCCATACAAACATCCCTACTACACACAAAAAGTCCCAGAACTATATAATAGATTTTGTATATAGCAATTGAAAACTGAAAGAGAAGATTTGTAGCATAAAGGACAAAATTAAAGTTATAAAAGATAAGGCTAGAGCTATAACGACCAACTGTCAGTAGCTTTTAAGGATTTTTGTTATTATTTTAAGAATATGGGAAGATACTGTACAATTTTAAGAAGACAAGAAAACAATGACAAGATCAAATTTCTATTTTTTTAAAGATCCCTCTGATTTCTGCACCATGAATGAATTGGAGACAGCAATCACTGACATGGAGAGATGGAAAAAGTGACTAGAAATTATCTACAGTGGTTGGCCAGGTTTGTTGGCTCACGCCTGTAATCACAACACTTTGGGAGGCCAAGGGAGGTGAATCACTTGAGATCAGGAGTGTGAGGCCAGCCTGGCCAATCTCTACTAAAAAGTACATGAATTAGCTGGGTGTGGTGGTGCATGCCTGTAATCCCAGCTACTTGGGAGGCTGAGGCATGAGAATCGCTTGAAACAAGGAGGCAGAGGTTGCAGTAAGCTGAGATCACAGCACTGCACTTCAGCCTGAGTGACACAATAAGACCCTATCTCAGAAATAATCAAACAAAAACTTTTTACAGTGATAATTTTTTGAATTTCAGTGATGATAGCATAAGAAAGAATATTAATATTTCAGACATATTTCTGAGTTATAAAAATAATTTGATAAATGATTCAATGTGAAAAATGAGAGAGAATAAAAAAATTAAAGATTGCTTTGAAGTTTGGGGTTTGATTAGGTGGGGAAGGTGGTACTTATTGTAGTGAAAAGGAACACTGAATGAGAAATACGCCTCCGTGAGATGAGTTTGGTTGGTAAGATGTTGAATTTTAGGTTATTAACCTATATCCAATTTAACTAGTGCTTATAGAACCAATGAGAAAGTACAGGAGTGATATGGCTCCCTCACTCACTCTCATTCTGTCTCTGATGCTATTCCCCACCCCATTGTCTTTCTCCAGGAACTGTTAGATTTACGACTGTAACATCTATTTTTATTTCATCTCTGAGGCAGTGTTATTCTGAATTGAATTCCAGTACTGAGTATGATGCACAAGCACACAACTGCTTGTCATTTGTGAGTGCTGACACTCCTCCCAAAAATATCATACAAAACCTGATGTGACTAAACAAAACTCTAAGAAAATGCATCATTCTTTTTCTTCCAGCCCAGTATTACTGGTAAGCATGACATCTTGACTGAGTAGCTTCTTTATCCTAACAGGGAGAAAAAGGTAGATATGCTTTTGCATGTTAGCTTTATTTTTCTTCTTTTTAAAAAAGTTTGCATTTGGTTTTATTTGTCTTCTTAAAATACTGGGTAACTCAGCAGGCATATGGTTTAACCTTATTTGAGGCTCCAAGTTAACCAATCATGATTGTGATGAATGTACTTATACTGCTTTAAGTAACTTTGGGTCTTCTGCTGTCATTTATAAATTTAAATTAACACTTAATAGATGTAATCAGATATGCCAAATTTGTCCATTTCTATTCTAATCTCAGAATAGTCCTTAAATCAGGTATTAAACAATTACCTCCAAGACAAGGCCAGAAGTAGTGTGTAATTCTTAGGATAGGAAATGGTAATCCCATCTTCTATTAGCTCTATTTTTTTAAGTCAACTTCAGAACCGTCTGCTTTGCATCGAGGATGTCTGTGGGTAAGAAACTGCAGTTCTTTCTACATGGCCAAAGCAACTCTGACATTAAAGCTGCAGAGACTCAGTGACAAACTTAAAAGGAGAGTAACAAAATTAATGGAAAGAATTACTAGAGATTGATTAGTTCTTATCTTCGACTTTTTCTTTCCAGTGCTTAAGATATCTTTGCTTTTTTTTTTTTTTTAATTGAGTAAGAGATAGCAATGGGAAAAAAATAAGAAAAGTGTAATGTTAGAGGAATTACTCTGGGATAAGAGAAAAGAAAAATATAAAAAAACCTTTTAAATATCCTGCAGTTTTATCACTGTACTATTATGTTCCAGTCCACAAAATGTGTATCCTGTTTTAAAAAATAGTGTCAACAATTGAAGTATTTAGTAGACAATGTAAACTTGGCTTTACTTTGTCCTGGGACAGAACTGAGCTTATGTGAAGCCAACTTTCAGATCCAAGTACAATTGGAAAATTGGAACTTCGGTCTTCTAGCTAAGGCACATTATGAAGTCAGTTTAATTGCCTGCAGTAGTTGCTGTTTCTGTAACCTTGGCGACAACTAGAAACAACAGTAAATGTAACCATTTAAAGCTTTTAATCCATGGAGCTACCAAGATTGTATGGAAAGCTTGCATGGAAAAGTAGAATTTCAGCAAGGAGACCAGAGTGGAAGAATTTTGGAGATGTAGCTCCTTTCTCTTACATATTGAACATTCAAGCTTAGATTTCTTATTCAGAAAGATCTCTGGGGTTTGTGGAGTATTTAATGTTGACATGAGCCTTTGATGGTAGAGTGCTTTCTACACTGGTGGCCCATTGCAAAGCAAATTTAGTTTTAAAAAAATTCTTACCTGTGTATCTGTGGAAATTTTTGAAGATAAAGACGACTTATTTACCAAATAGATCAATCAAAATTAACAGGATATTACAGAATAAAAATAAACACTTGAGAATCCATAATTGGGACAATTTCTATGTTTTCAGTTAATGTTTTTAAATATATCAAAAATAGATGCAGAAAACAATTTTTCTAATGTATTAAAAACCCTATAGTAAAGAGTGTGGTCACTAAACCCATGTCTTCTCTTCTTTCAGACAGTCTCCAGAGGAAATAATTTTAAGTGTTTCTTCTGGTAATTACTTCCAAGTTTCTAAATAATATACTTACATTGTTATTTAGTGATTATCAATTTGGGTATTTATCTAATGACTCCCTGTTGCACTAGATAAAGATATAGCTCTCTCCTCAACCTGCCTTGCTCCATCTTCTCATATGATTAACTATTAATTTGTTAAACAATCAGTGTTTATTTCAGCATGACCATATTCTGTTGAATATATGCACTATATAGAGCAATGTATTCTACTATAATATTTTTTAATTGCAAAATCTTTTGTGTTCCTTAAATTAACAATTCCCTTGCTTTCATGTATCTGGCTTTCTCTCCTTCTGTTCCCTTGATCCCTTGTCTCCTCTTTCTCACTCTCTCACTCTTTTTCTCTGTATGTAACCAGCACCAAATCACCAACAATAATCACCAACAAATTACTTCTCATTTTATCTGTTTACTAAGTCTCATTTTCTTACAGCATACTGCCCAAAGCTAAAAACCACCTTCATTATTTTGGAAATTTACCAAACCTCCGGTCTTCTAAGACTTCTCTTAACCATTCTCCCGGATTAGATCCACCCGTTATTGGATATGAGGTCTTTATCTTGGTGTATACCACTACTTCTAATCACTCTCTAATAAGAAGTGTATAGAGACAAGATTCATGGGTCCTTATATGGCTACATTTGTCTTTATTCATTACATATACTTGAATCAAAATGTCTAATTTAGAATCATATTTTTCAAAATTGTCAAAGGAGTTCTGAAGTTTGTGTCATTTGCCTCCTGGCTTTTTAAAATAATTGTATCAAACATGCTTGCATCTGCAAATAATCTATTGCACAGTTTTGCAATTTTTGAATTCTAAAAAGTGGAATCATATGAATTATTTTGCAGCTTCCTCTTTTCTCGCAAGCTTGTTTTTGAGGTTTATCCACATTGGTGCATATAACTTTAGTTCTTGTTTTATAAAAAAATTTTACTGAGGTATAATAATTCCAGTGTTTAAAAATTCAACAACTTATTTACTTATACTGGCATTCAAAGGTTGAGGGGACTCCAGGATTTTGCTATCATGAACAGTGCTGATCTGTCTACAATAGTACAACAGTAGTGTAAATGTCTGTCTTTAGTGTTTTCACCATATATAAAAGAGTAGAAATGTGGGTCCATTTGATAAGCCCATATTGAACTTTACTAGTTAGTGTGAAATTTTCCAAAGCGGTAGTAAAATGTATACCCCCACCTGAAGTTTCTGTTGATCTATGTCTTTGCCCGTATTTGATTTTAGCTGACTTTTGAATTTTTCCCAGTTTGGCATAAAATGGAATATTTTTGGTTTTAGTTTCTATTCACCAAAATGCTTATGAAGTTGAGCATCTTTTCATGTTCCTGAGCTCTTTGCATATCCTATTGTGTGAAAGATGTCTTTATACTTGCTAATTTCAAGTTATTAAATTGTCTGTTTTTATATGAGTTTTTTATTTTAGATATGAGACACTTGTCAACTAAGCGTGTAGCACATTTCCTCTCCAGGGTATAATTTGTGTTTGCATTCTCTTTATGTTACTGATTCGTGAATAAACAGTCTTTAATATAAATTATAATGCATTCAGTTAATGCTTTTAAAATCATACGTTTCCTTATTGTTTGCTTTATAACATTTTCTGCCAACACTTCATCTTTTTTCAAAGGTTAAAGTTAGGATAAAGTATTTTCCAAAAAAAATAAAGTTTTATTGTTTTGTTTTATTATTAGACAGGCATACTTAATTTTATTGTACTTCATCTGAACACATGCCACTGACACTACACTTTTGTTTCTTTTTATAAAATTTTGGGTTTATGGCAACTCTGTGTTGAGCAATTCTGTTAGCAACATTTTTCCAACAGCATGTGCTCATTTTTTCTGTGTTACAGTTAGATAATTTTCAAAACATATCAAAATCGTTCATTATTATTACATCTGTCACGGTGATCTATAATTAGGGATCTTTGATGTTACTGTTGTGTTTTAGGGCACCCATATAAGAAGATGTGCTTAACTGACAAATGTTGTGCGCGTTCTGATGTTCCATCAATCAGTCATTCCCATCTCTTTCCCTCTCCTTACACCGTCCTATTCCCTGAGACACAACAATATTGAAGTCGGGACAATTACAATGGCCTCTGAGTGCTCATGTGAAAGGAAGAGTCGCATATATTTTACTTTAAATCAGAAGCTAAAAATGATTAAATTTAGTGGAGAAGGCATATTGAAAGCAGAGCTTGGCCTAAAGCTAGGCCTCTTGAGCCAACAGCCAAGCTGCAAATGCAAATAAAAAGTTTTTGAAGGAAATTAAAAGTGCTACTCCAATGAACAAACAAATGATAAGAAAGCAAAACAGCTTATCGCTGATATGGAGAAAGTTTGAGTGGTCTAGATAGAAGACCAAACTAACCACAACATTCCCTCAAGCCAAAGCCTAATCCAGAGCAAAGTCCTCTCTTCAATTCTATGAAGGCTGAAAGAGGCAAGGAAGCTACAGAAGAAAAGTTGAACACTAGCAGAGGTTCATTCATGACATTTTAGGGGGAAAAAAAAACCCTCTACAACAGGAAAAATGCAAGATGAAGTAGCAAGTGCTGATGTGCAAGCTGCAGCAAGTTATGCAGAACATGTAAGATAACTGATGAAGGCGTTTACACTAACAACAGATTTTCATTGCAGACAAACAGCATTCAATTGGAAGAAGATGCCATGTAAGACTTGCATAGCTAGAGAGGGGAAGCCAATGATTGGCTTCAAAGCTTCAAAGAACAAGCTGACTGTTTTGTTAAGGGCCTAATGCAACAGGAGACTTTAAATTGAAGCTAATGCTATTTACCATTTAAAAAATTCTGGAGCCCTTAAGACTTATGCTAAATCTATTCTGCTGGTGCTCTGTTAATGGAAGAAGAAAGCCTGGATGACAGCACACGTTTTTACAGCATGGTTTACAGAATATCTTAAGCCCAATGTTGAGAACTACTGTTCAGAAAAAAGAAATCCTTTCAAAATATTGCTGCTTATTGACAATCACCTGCTGCCTTGACATTGTAACTGACAATGTAGTTCACTGACAATGTAACTATGATAGAGACGTATAGGAGATTAATGTTTTTATCCCTGCTAACACAACATGAATTCTTCAGCTCATGGATCAAGCAGTAATTTTGGCTTTCAAGACTTATATTTTAAGAAATATATTTGGGCCGGGTGTGGTGGCTCACACCTGTAATTCCAGCACTTTGGGAGGCCTACGCAGGGAGATCACAAGGTCAGGAGATCAAGACCATCTGGCTAACACAGTGAAACCCCATCTCTACAAAAAATCAGCCAGGCATGGTGGCACATGCCTGTAGTCCCAGCTACTTGGGAGTCTGAGGCTGGAGAATCACTGGAACCAGGAGGTGGACATTGCAGTAAGCCGAGATCATGTCACTGCACTCCAGCCTGGGTGACAGAGCAAGACTCCATCTCAAAACAGAAAAAAAAAAAAAGAAATATATTTCATAAGGCTATAGCTGCCATAATAGAGTGAATTATCTGAAGGATTTGGGCAAAACCAATTGAAAACCTTCTGGAAAGTAGTCACCAGTTTAGATGCCATTAAGAACATTTGTGATTCATCAGAGGATGTCAAAATATCAACATTAATAGAAACTTAGAAGTTAATTCCAACCCTCATGGATAACTTTAAGAGAGACTTCAGAGAAGGAAGGAACTGCAGATGGGGTGGAAATAGCAAGAGAATTAGAATTAGAAGTAGAGCCTATGATGGGACCAAATTGCTATAATCTCATGATAAAACTTGAATTAGTGAGGAGGTGTTCCTTATGGATGAGCAAAGAAAGTAGTTTCTTGAGATGGGGTTTATTCCTGCTCAAGATGCTAGGAACACTGTTGAAAGGACAACAAAGGATTTATAATAGTATGTAAACTTAGTTAACACAGCAATGCCAGGGGTTTGAGAGGACTGACTCCAATTTTGAAAGTTCTATGTGTAGGTAAAATGCTGTTGGTAGCATTGTTTGCTATAAACAAATCTTTCATGAAAGGACAAGTCAACCGATGTGGCAAACTTTATTGTCTTTTTATAAGAAATTGCCACAGTCACTGCAGCCTTCAGCAACCACCATCTGATCAGTTAGCAGCCATCAATATTGGGGTAAGATCCTCCAAGAACAAAAATGTAGCTCACTGAATGCTCAGATTTTCAACAGCAATTTTAGCAATAAAATGTTTTTTAAATATGTACATTTTTTAGACATAGTTCAAAGTAACTTTTCTACACATTGGGAAACAAAAATTTGACTCACTTCTCACTTTTTTGTAATATTCACTTTATTGTGGCCGCCTAGAACTGAACCCACGATATATTTCTGAGATATGCTCGTAATTCATTTGAAATTGATTCTTTAAAATGATATGAGGTAAAAATCAAATTTTATTTTCATCTACAATGATAACCATTCTTAGATTTTATTGGACATTTTATCCTTTCCCTCTACTCTGGAATATCTGTTCTGAATAAGTAAATTTTTTACATATAAATACTGGTTTGTTTCAGAACTCCGCATTTGTGTTCTATTGGTCTAATTATTTTTTTTTCACTTATAGCATTTCACCTTAATAATCAAAAATGTATAAGAGACTTTGCTTTCTGATGGAGTTACTTTACACTCTATTTCTAAGGTTATATCTTGGTTATTTTTGAAACTTGATTCGAGTTTTAAAATCAGTTTGTTGAGTTCTACCAATGCACAGTCCAAACTATTGGGATTTTGATTGCATTGGGAGTTCCACTGGAGACATGGAAGACTTTTAGAAAAACTATTTTATAACACTATTTTTTTCTTTTCAGCAAAGACCTTTTTTGGTATCTTTCAATAAAGTTTTATAATTTTTAAATAAAGAATTTAAACATGTTTTGTTAGATTTATTCACAGGTATTTTACTTTTAAAAATGACTCTAATAAATATTGTACTATTTAAGTACATTTTCTACTTGTTCCTGAAGTAACAAAATCTAATTTTTAATATTTTAAAATTGAAGCATAATGTACATTTAGAAGAGTACAAACATGACAGTGTACAACACAAAGAGTTTTCACAAATGTAATTCATCCATGTACTATCTTCCAGATTAAGGAATACGCAAGAGATCGAAAGCACCCCAATAAGTTCCTCACATGTTTTCTTTCATTATTAGAAATGCCTCCCCACTTCCTAAGAATATTCACTATCTTGATCTCTAAGGGCACTTCTTAATATACATGGAAATACAGTACATGTATTATTATGTCTCTAGTTTCTGCTCCATATCATATTTTTGAGATACATGTTTACTATTGCATCATTGTTAAGCATTTATCATCACTGCAACACTGTTAACAATGTTAAGTAGCTGTATAGTATTTTATCATGTGAATTTATCAGAATTTATTCATTCTACCTTGATAGGTACCTGGGTGGTTTTCAGCTATTAGACATAGTTCTTCTCTGAAGATTCTAACACATGTCTATTTGTGATTTTTTGCCTGCATTTTTCACAGTGTATAGAGTGGAATGGAATTGTTGCATTATAGGAAATATGCATGTTACACCTGTTAACAGTCAGTTTCCAAAATTTTATGCTAAATTACCTTCCTATCAACAATGTATGATAGTATTGGTTGTTCCTCATGCTCACAAACACTTGATATTTTCAGACCTTTTCATTTTAGCAATTCTGGCAGGTGGGAAGTGCTATCTCAGTGTGATTTTAATTTGCATTTTCTGATAAACAATAGTGAGCATTTTTTTTCATGTCTGCCATCATTTGGATATCATTTCATAAAGTGTCTTTCCAAAATATTTGGCCCATTTTTTTTTTTCTATTTGGTAATCTGTGTTTATTTATTTACTTAAGAGTTTGTTTGGTACTCTAGATCCAAATCCTTTGTTAAATATATGTATTGTAAAATATCTTCTCCTATGATGTGTACTACCTTTCAATTTCTTACCAGTCTGTTTATTAACATAAATTCTGAAATTAATAAAATTCAATCTATAATATTTTTGATAAGCACTTTTGTGTTCTTTAAAAAAAAAATTATGCACTCCCATATCACAAAAATGTTCTCCTAGGCTTACCTCTGAAAATTACATAGTTTTACCTTTTATTTTGAAGTCTTCAGATCAACTAGAATTAATTATTTTGTGAACAGCTTGAGGTAGGGGTGAAAATATATTTTTTTAAAAAATAAATAGCCAATTGCCCAAGCAACACAAAATAAAAATATCAAACTATGCTTTTTGTCACAGTATTGAGGTTCTAGTCTTATGTGCTTCTGTTTCTTAACTATTCTGTTTCATCTCTGAGTTTTTCTATCCTTGTCCCAACACGACTGGACTGTCATGACATGTGGTATTGTTAAATCTTCCATGTTTCTTCTTCAATATTGTCTTTGTTGTTCTCGGCTACCTGCATTTCTATATAAATTTTAGAACTGTTTTGTCAATTTTTGCCATACGAGAAGCTTGAGATTTTCTTTGGGATTGTGTTCAAATGTAAATTAATTGGAGGAGAATTGTCATCATTACAATATTGTCTTTTAACTCGTGAACACGGTATATCTCTCCACTTAAGTTTCAAAATTTTTTTCTTAATAATGGTTAGAAGATTTAAGCATAAATGTTTTATGCATCTTGGGATACATTTATTCCTAGATATTTGACATTTCTAGGCTATTTAAATATTTTTACTTTAGTTTCTATTTTTATTTCTTGACAAGTACATAAGGTAAAATTAGTTTTATTTTGTATTGTGTACAAGTAAAAATGTTAAGTTTGCTCATTAGCTCTAATAATTATTTCAGTAAATACTCATAGATTTTGTAGGTTCACAGTATCTTCAAATAATGACAAATTAACATTTTGTTCCCCATTGTTTATGGTTCACTGATACTATTTTTCTTGCTTTATTGTACCAGCTAGAATTTCCAGTGTAGTGATGAATATAAGTTGTGAGAGTAGATATCTTTGTCTTTTTCACTTTTTCAGATGTGGGGGAATGTTTTAAATATTTATCAGTTTGTATAATAATTGCTGCAAATTCTGGCAGATATTTCTTATCATATTGAGGAATTATCTTCGTACTCAAGTTTACTCAGCATTTTTTGGTTTATTTTTTAAAATCATAGCTGGTGTTAGGAGTTTGCTAAATTATTTTGCTGCTTCAGTCAAGAATCTCTTGATTGTATTTATGTGGTGCTTGAGATTGATCTTTTTCAAATGTTGGTCTAACCTTATATATCTCACATATTGTAGCTACTCAAAATTTGGTTCAGATGTTGAAGACTGGATGAAAAGAATTATTGCTTATGTGAGACTTTCTGGGGCAAGCAGAGTGGCTCCCAAACAAGTTTTAAAATGACTTGAGAAATCCTGATAAAGATATTGACGTGAAATTATTATGGTGATTAGGGGATGGGTCTAGGATGAAGGTTCCCACTCATGGTTTGAATTTTAGATCAGCATCAAAGAAGAAAACAATGCCCTGGTTTTCTTATTAGCTTGTTCCTAATTGAGGCAAAGGGGAAAGAGGGAGGAGTGAAGCTTAAAATCTATCAAGAGTTAAACATCAGAAAATAGAGTCAGACTCTTCATTATAACCTGGAATATATCTCACTGCTTCATGATATATTTTCCTTTTTATAAACCAATGAATTCAATATGCTAGGAGTTTGCTTATATTTTTAGCATCTTATGTTTAGAAAAGAGACTGTTCTGCAATATTCCTTTCTTGTAAGAGCCTTCCAAATTTTAGAATTAAGGTAAAATAGACTCTCAGAATAAGGATGGTTCTCTCTGCTTTTTTCTTCTCTAGAAGATTTGTTTATCTATTTTTGTTCCTAAAACTTTGGAAGATTTCATAGGCAAAACCATAGAAACCTGAGAAGGTATAATAATAGTTTGAATTATTTTTGTTGTAAGAATAATATTGATATTTTTTACTTCTCTTTCAGCCAATATTGGTGAGTTGTATTTTTGTGCCATTTTTTTTCAAGTTAAATGTATTTATATAAGGTTGTTCATAATATTCTACTGCTATAGCTTAGCTATCTGTAGAATCTACATTCTTAATACTGGTAATGTTTTGTTCTCTACTTATACCTTGAGCAATATTGCTTAGTTAGATCTTCATCAATTTTATTAGTCTTCCTTGGTCCAACTTTTGACTCTACTCATTTTCTGTTTTGAATATTTGTTTTCTATTTTATTGATTTCTGCTATAATTTTTTATAATGTCTTTACTTCTCCAAGTTTGAATTGCTTTTCTTTTTCTTACTCAAAAATATAGTGAGTTTCATCAGTGTTCTGCTATGGTTTGGCTGTATTCTCACCTGAATCTCATCTTGAATTCCCATGTGTTTTGGGAAAGACCCAGGGGGAGGTAACTGGATGTGGGGCAGGTCTTTCCCATGGTGTTCTTGTCATGGTGGGAGGGTCTCACAAGAAATGATGGTATTATAAGGGCAAGTTTCCCTGCACAAGCTCTTTTTCCTTTGCCTGTTGCCATCATGTAAGACACGACTTGCTCCTCCCTGTCTTCCAGCATGATTGTGATGCTTCCCCAACAGTTAATATGAACTGTAAGTCCATATTAAACCTCTTTCTTTGTACATTGTCCATTCTTGGGTATGTCTTTATCAGCAGCATGAAGACGGACTAATACACATTGAAAAAAATTATGAATTATGCTGTTATTGGATGCAATATTCTACATAAGTTCCTTAGGTAAAGTTTCAAATATTTTTGTTTATATATTGTATATTCTTTCTGATAATTTTTCCTACTTATGCCTTTAACTGAGAGATATATTAAAGTCCAAGTGTCTGCTGATTTGTCTATTCCTCTTTTAGTTCTGTCAAATTTTGCTTTATACGGTTTTAAGGCATGTTTTATGTGATTCACATTTAAGATTATGTCATCTCCAGTTGATCCTTTTCATTATTAAATGTTCCTATTTTCCCATAGTCTATTTTGTCTACTATTATTACAACTTTATCAGCTTTATTTTTGTTGATATTTGCTCATGTATTACTTTTATATTCAAACTTCATATCTCCTTATAATTAAAGCACCATCAAGTTGGATTTTGTTTATTCTAATCTGACGATTTTAGATGACTACAAAAAGTAGTCAATTTACCTTGAATGTAATTACTGACAGAGTTCTAGTTAGCCTCTTACTATGATCTTTAATTTGATTTACCAGTTTTGAGTTACCCTTTTCTCTCTCTCTTTTTTTTTTTTTTGCCTGATTTTAGGTTAATCAACTACTTTATTATTTACTTTTTATTTTGTTAACTTTATTTATTTTTCATTTTTTAGTGATTATCCCAGAGATAATAGCATGCATCCTTGCTCTAAAGGCTTCTGGTATATCCTGCTGTACCTTTTAGAGGTTCATAGTCTCTATTTTTTTCATGAGAACATAAACCAAAAATAATTTCAAATAAATTTGGCTTTTTTCCTTGTACAGAGAATATTTAACATTTGGATTTTTTTAAATGAAAATGTTTTGGCTAACTTTCCTATGAGTTAAGTCTCTTGCTATGGTTACCCAAATGTAATATTTACCATTTTTTTCAAATCAAATTTATTTATATGACATTGTTCAGAATATTGTTATATGCCCAAATATCACATTTGGGTAACCATGTGTGGTTTTCATATAAAATTTTAATATGCATTTTTCATATAAACTTTTTTCCTTATGCTTAGATTCCATTATTAAAACAATGAAGGGATTTCTATTTTGTAATATTATTCTTTGCATAATTTAAATTTGGTCCAATACAACAACTGTCATACCAAGTTTATATTTTTGATTTATTTAAAAATAAAAATGATATTTCACTCTAATACTGATTAGAAATAGTGGAATAAAATGATTTATCAGCATTCAAGAGTCTATTCATTTAAACAGAATATGTCTTTTAAATTTCTGTTTAATTACCTAAAGCCACACAGTTTCCAACAAAACAAATATTTCTCATCATAAAGTGATTCTAATGATGTAGCATGTCCTAAACCCTTAGAAAAATAGTTTAACACTGTGAAAAATATAAATGGCTATTAAAAAGGAGAAATGGAGGGGTCAAATGGCTGACTAGGAGCAGCTAGTGTGTACCACTCTCACAGAGAGGAGACACAGGCAAGTAAACAATAGCTGTAAAGTGGATTTTCCAGGGCTCCATGTTGGGTTTTCTCAAAGAAGCAACAGTGACCCACAGAGAGCAGGGAGAAGCAGGGCAAGACAGCTGCCCACCTGGGTTTGGAGCAAAGCCAAGGAAAGCTCCCTAACATGGGGAAAAGGTGAGTGAGCTAGAGCCCCCAGGGACTTACACTTCTAACACAGACCTTTGCAATCCTGGGCACAGGCAATTCCCACCGACCAACCCCTGCCAGCCCCAGGGCCTCCAGACAGACAGTGGAAGCTACTTGGAGTCTGGGCATAGCCACAGCTCAGGACCCACATGGAGCCCAAAGGGCCTTGCATCCCTGAGTACCCTGGTGCTAGCTGCTGTAGGCCCACCAACAAAGGAGGCCAGGGTCTCTCATGTCCCCCATGTTAGGGGCCGCATTTATGGTGGTGAGTTGGGAAGGACTGCAGGCTTCACCTCTGCTACACCTCAACCAGGCAAAGCCCAGGTGCCTGGAACTATAGTACAGCTATACCACCCTTAACTGAGCGCTCCCGCCAGTCATGGCTCTCTATTTCTCTGGGACAGCTCCCAGAAGTGACCCATGGGTCTGAGGGAATGTGTTCTCTTTCCGGGTCCACAAGGGAGCGTAGTTTTAAGTGTAAGAACTTCCTAGCACCATGCCCCACTCCCATCTCTCTCCATCCAGGAGATTTAATGGTCTCTGTTTCAATTTTCATGGGCACGGGAACAATCAAAAGTCAATCACTCCAGCAGAAGTTCTAAGAAACTCCTTTCATTGGCCAGGGGTCTTGGAGAAAGTTTTAACTTGGGGATTTCCTCCAGTTTAAAAGTCACTGTCTCCCTCATCCATGCAGATTTTCCCCTCTGGGGTCCCCTTCTACCCTTGTGGAAGCTGCTTTTCCTCTCCTAAACTCCATCTCTCTCTCAATTCCCTTCCACTCAGTGTGGAAGCTGTCTTTCCTCTCCTGGATTCCATCTTTCTGGATTCTCTCAGTGTGAAAGACCTTTCCTTCTCTGGTTTTCCCCCTCTGGGAACACTTCTCACTCAGTGTGAGAGCAGCTTTTCTTTCACTCAATGTGAGAGCTAGCTGTTTCTCTCTCCTTCTCCTTTTTCTTTCTCCGCCTAAATAAATCACTTTCTGCAAACACTTTTTGAGTCTGGTATTTACTTTATAAGTATACCTGCCGTGGTCGCCTCTCTCATTTTTGAGAGAGTGGGAGACCAAGAACCTGGAAGAACTTCCTTTCAGGGGAGCTGAGGGCTCCCTTGAACCTCTGAACCCCAACAGGCCCACTGCAATTGCTGCTGCCACAGGCCTACCACTATTGCCCTCATGCTGGGGAGGGGGCAGAGAGCGCAAAAACTATAATGAGTCTCTAGCATGGAGTAGAAAAGCAGCCAGACTGTCTTCCATATGGGTACCTGCCCCTTTGTTTTCTTACTGGGCAGGGCCTCCCAACCTGGGTCCCCAGCACAGCTGCCCTATACCCATCTGATCTCTTCAGTCAGTGGTAACTGTGTCTCTTGGGTAGTATTCCCAGAGATAACGAAAAGGCTTTATTCCATTTGACACTGCAATGGTACACCCTTGTTTCCCTCAGGCTAGGGAGCAAACAAAGACCCTGATCACTTTGCTTGCACCTTCAGCATGCCACAGCTGCCCTACAGAGAGGAGGTCAATCTCCTCCCTGAGAGCCCCCAAGCCCCTGCTCTTCACCAGATGAGGCCCCCAGATTGAGCCCCCAGCTGAACATTCCCTTTGGCAGTGGCTCAGTGTCTCTCTGGGGTGGATTTCCCAGAAGCAACTGATAGCCCCTGTGCTATTGCTGATGCCACTGTAGTGGTACACACCCTTGCTGCCACCAGGCTGGAGAAGGACCAAAGGACTTGAATGCTTTACTTGAATCGCCAGCACACCATAGCTCTCCTATGGAGAGGAGGCCAGACTATCTTCCCTGAAAGCCTTTACCAGGCAGCCCTACCCCCACACACACGAGTTTGGGCCTACAATGCAGCCCACTCCCAACTGAGTGCTCCAATTGGCAATGGATCCACATTTCACTGGGGTGGAACTCCCAGAGACAAGTGACATGCCCTCTGCCACTGACATTCCCAAGGTTTCCACATTTGCTGCTTCCAAGCTGGAGAGAGACTAAAAAGCCTGAACTTGCATCAGGGTTGCAGTATGCAGCCCTGGGGAGACAAGCTGAGGTCTGTGGCAAACACCTGAGTGGAAGAAGAACCCACATTTTCAGAGCACTGAGATGGAGCATGGCTGCAAATGTGCGGGAGTACAAAGGAGTTATGCAGACGAGTAAGAGCCTATATGCTAGCCACTATAAATAAGCATTGACTATTGGATTGCAGTCCAAACTACAACACAAAAAAATTCTTTGCAAATATATACTGCCATGTAAAAGCAAGGGCAGTAATGCAGCCAGAAATCCCCTGCACAAAGCCTTAGCCCTCCAGAAACAAAACCAATTGATTATATTCAAGTTACAACACAGTTAAAGGAATATCATCCCACACAGATGAAAAAGAACCACCACAAGAACTCTAACAACTCTAAAAGCCAGAGTATCTTCTTACCTCCAAATGATTGCAATATCTTCCAAGCAATGGTTCTTAACCAGACTAAAATGGCTGAAATGACAGAATTCAGAATCTTGGTGGCAGTGAAGATCACTGAGTTCAGCAGACAATTAAAACATCCTGTATCTTTGCTCTTGGTGGGTTATTACACACAATGATTTTAATTGTGGTTACTCTTAAATCCGATTGTACCATACTAGTGCCAGTGCCTTGTTTTTATCTGCTCTGTCTTAATATGGCTAAGGTGTTAGATTTAGTTTTTCTTTTTCAACCAGAATCACCTCTCATCACTCATTTTAAAAAATCTTATTCAGGGGTTGAGGAATTTACAGTTCTGAGCCCAGCTGTCCTTGTCCTATATGTCATAACAGCTGAATATGAAAGACCCGCTTAAATGGGTCAACTGACTGTTTAGTTCAGGGTGTTAAGGACGAGGAAAAGAACTGATATGTTTGAGCACTAACAATGTGCTGTAGTTTACTAGATATTTTCATATACATTATCTGAGTTAATCTTCAATATAACCATGTAAAGTAGGCATTATTTCCCCAGTTTTATTTTGGGGAGGATGACGGGATGAGCAGCAGCAGAGAGGAACTATCCTTTCTGCTAAAAGCTAAACACTGGTCAGGATGACCTGCCTACAGAGAGGAGTTACCCACTGGGGTCTCCTCTGAGCTGTTCTAACACTCAATAAAGCTCCTCTTCATCTTGCTAAAAAAAAAAAAAGAGAGAGAGAGAGAGAGCGCTAGGCAGTGGCCTCCGAGTGCTGCTGGTGGGTGGACAGGCTGAGTCAGTCTCCCACCAGCGGCATTTGGGTGGGGGCCTGCTGAACTTACACGCAGCATTTCAGCTCCTTTCCCCTGACTGAACCACAAAGCCGCTCCTGCTCAGTGTCACCATGACCATGACCAAGGCCAGTAGCAAGGGCAGGAACCTCCACGACAAGCTGGACTGCAAGGACCTGGACCTGAGCCTCAGAGACCTGAATGAGCTCCCAGTGAAGGAGCTGGCTGCCCATCCAAAGGCCACCATATTGTATCTGTCTTGTAATAAACTGACTACTCTACCGTCAGGTTAACTGTGGCCTCACACACCTTGTGAAGCTAGAGCTGAGTAAGAACAAGCTGCAGCAGTGCCAGCAGATTTCAGCCGTCTGGTCAACCTCCAGCACCTGGATTTCCTCAACAACAGGCTGGTCACCTTTGCTCAGCTCAAGAACCTGAAGTGGCTGGACCTGAAGGATAAGTCCCTGAATCCTGTCCTGGCCAAGATGGCAGGTGACTGCTTGGATGTGAAGCAGCGTAAGCAGTGTGCAAAGAAGACGTCATGGCACACGAAGGCCATGCAGGCAGATCAGCAGCAGGAGACGCAGGCGCAGCTGGAAGTAGAACATGAGGCCGAGAAGAAGCCTGAGGCTAAGCAGCGAGCTGAAGAAGCTCAGGAGCCGGAACTGCGGAAGCGGCAAAAGGCGGCAGAAAAGGGGCGCCGGCAAAAGGAGTAAGATGCCCTCAAAGCAGCCAAGCGGGAGCAGAAGAAACCTAAGAAGGAAACAAATCAGGCCCTGAAATCTAAGTCCAGCTCCCGTCCCTGCAAGCCACCACCCCGGAAGCACACTCATTCCTGGGCTGTGCTGAAGCTGCTGCTGCTGCTCTTTTGTGCAGCGAGAGAGCTGGTTGCTTGTCGGGTGACAGAGCTGCTGCAGCAGCCCTTCTGCATCAGTGTGAACACTATCTATGACAATGCAGTCCAGGGTCTACACCACCATGAGATCCTCCAGTGGGTCTTCCAGACCAACTCTCAGCATGGAGCTTGTTCCCAGAACCTTCTGTCTCCCAGCCTTGGAGCTTGGATTCCTATGAAATTGAGTTCTGCTGGACGCAACCTCTTTTTAGCATCAGACCTACCTGCCATCATCAAATGGCTGCAGATTGGTACATGAGACGTCCTCTTTGTAGGACTTCTTCATTCCCTGGTGGAATGAGGAGAAATGGGAGGTGCCAGGAGGGCAGTTACCTGCATGCCTAAAGGAATAGGCTTGGGGTGGAGAGAGAGAAAACATAGCCTTTTCTAGTTGTTTTACAAAGCCATGTAAAGGCAAGGCTCGTTTCTACTAAATGGTCAGCTGTCACTACATTTATACTTTTGTATGCCACAAACCAATTCTTTCACTCCTCCCTGGGCAATCAGGGAAGATCAGGAGGAATTTTTGGGGGACTAGAACACCACACTCAGTAAATCCAGTCTTAATTGGGTGGGGTGGGGAAGAGTATTCCTGTTTTCTTTAGAACCTCAGATATGTTAGCATTTCAGCAGCCATATGAAATCTCTGGCTGTGAAAGGGACTTCATGACCATCCAGTCCAATATAACACTTGCAGGCATAGAAACTGAGGCCTTCCATGACTTTGCCTAGTCTCCCAGCTAGTTTGAGGCAAAACTGGATTCCCACTCTGGTATTCTTTCTTTCCGTTACATCATTTTCCCTCCTTTGTAATGTCCTGAGAGACTAGCACTCACACCAGAATTGATTATTTCTCAGGCAAAGCACAGCATCTTTCATGGTAGACAGATTTCATGACTCAGAGAGAGAAATCCCTTGGCATCATCAGGTCTTGGGCAGTTCTTGTGGCATCCTGCCCAACTTATGCGGCTTTCATAAAATGGCAACAGTCCAGGCTCCTTGCCTCAATTTTACAGCATTAACTCCCTAATTGCCAGTGAGCAAGGAGGTGAATCTGTGCAAAGCTACACTGTCTATGACAGCTCTAGTTGTATTTGGTGTGAATAAATACCTCAAAGCAACCTGCTTTTGCAGGTTTGGAATGTCAGCTTCATAAGATACTGAGGTTTAGAATTGTTTGATTCTAGACCTTAACTGAAGGGAATAAATGGAAACAGAGGAAATGAAGGATCATGGAGCTGAGAAGTGGTACATCACCCAATGACTAGCACAAACAAGGATCACACCGTCCATTCTCTTGTCTGCTAGATTAAGCATTCTCTTGCCTCCTTTGCTTCATCTCTTCACCACAACTGGATGGAGGGATCAGAAATAGCTGTGTCATGGTGCTCATTCAGTGAAAATTCCCAGTTGCAAGCTCCTTATCTCTCCTGGAGAGAGCAAGAACCTGTCATAGTTCAGAGATAGAGAGGGTAGGGTGCAGCCTTTTAGCTCTAGTGACCTGTTTGAATGGGACTGCCATTCATGACTGTCCTGATATTGGAAGAAAGGACTTTGTTAATCTTCTCCCCCATAGCTCTGCTGTGTAGGTCTATACCTTACTCAGAATCACTACACATTCCTTTAGTCTTCCTCTAAGCTCCAGAGCCAATGGTACAAATGCTTTATTGAGCTAAATACATAATATATACAATGAGATTAAGATAATATAGAAATCTGCATAGTCATCATATCCCGTTCCTTGGCCAGTTGAGGCAGCTCAGTGGCTGAGCCCAGTCAAGCCAACTTGCAGCTTCACTCACGGCTTCAAGATCTGATGCTAATTCTTTTGGACTTCTACAGTTATTAAATTTTTTTTGGCCAAAATCTTTTATTATTTAGACTCCTTTAAAATCACTTAATACAAGGGCAAAAGGAAAAGTTCAAAAGACGAACAGAATGAGGACCCTTTAAAACATACATCCAAGTTCTTTTTTAAAGGCAGAAAGAAAATGAAGAGTAAACAAGCCCTTAGTAGTGATCCATTTTGAAGACTCTGCTTTGGTCTTGTAGGATTTTGGAGGTACGTTCCTTGGGAATCCAGATAGGATGTCAAATGTGTGGTACCTTATAGTTATAATTCAATGAAATAAAATTACAAAGCAGAGAGGGCTGGGCCTGTTAAGGGAATGCCACTTCTCCAGCACACATATACAAGTATGAAGTTGCTGATATCCAAGATTATTTTCTGCAAAGTGTCCAGGACGGGAATCCAAGCAAAAGAGCTCTGCATCCTGCTGCCCCTCCCCAATTGAAGCACACCTCTCTCTTTGCTACCGCGTTACTTTCATAGTTTTGACTTCATTGCCAATGCTACAGGTCCAACCTGAGTAATCTACCAGCACTTTACAATCCTCTCCTTCCAAACAGGGACTCATGTGACAACACCATTTCTGAATCACAATGGAAGCCTCAACACAAGAAGGTTGAGCAGGAATTGTGCCAGCCACCTGTCCCGGTAAGCAAAAGAACTTGACCATTTGGTACCACTCTTCTATGGGGTTCCTACTGCAACACCTGTGCATGGCAATCACCTCACAGGTCCCTGGCCTGTATGTCCCTGGAGGTGCTGGCTTGAGGCTGACAGCTTACAGCACACCATTAACACGTAGGCTAGAAAGAGCCAGTGCAATAGGAACACTGACTTAGCACAGAATCCCATCCTTGGAGACTTCATAAGATTTGATTCCAGTCAAACACAATTATTCCAGGGTGTATTCCAGAGTGACTCCAAATCAATTTCTAGCTACAGATGGGAATATGAAGTCACTCTGAAATACACCCAAAAAATTATTGTAGTTCAGAAGACCTTGCCGCCTCACCCGCGGGCTTCCCGGGAGTGGCCCATCACCTCCACAGCCTTGCCAGCAGGAGGAAAGTTCTCCCGTCTCTCCCAAGAGAAGCCTGACGCTGCCGCGGGAGAAACAGAGGCGGCTGTGGGCCTCCTGATGTTTGCCGGCAGCCACGCACCAAAGATTGTTATTTACTGATTTTTTTCTTTTGGAGCGAGCAAAAGGGACTGGGATTTGCTGGGTGCAGGGGAGGTTACCTCAGGGATGCCTGCCCGGTAGCGGGGAGGGGGTGGGCTGTACTTTAGAGAAACCTCTCTGTTCTTCTGGCAGGCATCCCTGAATGTGGCTTTGACTCCGGCACAGGTCCTCCCATGCAGGTTTCCGGGTATGTTTTCCTTTTCCTCAGCTTCATGGGAAGGGGTCTCCAGTTCCCCCCGGGGTGCCTACATTGACCTCACTAGTCTTGGCATCGCCCCATATGGCCTTGGAGACACAAGCTCACTCCATCTGCTCTCGGGGGCTCGGCAGTGCCCGTGTGATCACAACGGCTCCACCTCAGACTCGCCTCTCTCTCTCTTTCTCGTCGCTGAAAGCAGTGTTTGGATGCTGGGGTCCCTGGGCTTTGGAGACCCGGGCAAGCCACTGCTTCGCCCACAGAGGAGGGAGGCCGTGGGCTCATGGCTCAGTGAATTTTCAGCAGACACCACGCCTTGAGACCCATGAAACCTTTCTGTGCCCCAGTGAGCCCCTTCCCGCCTCTCTACATTGTAATCTCATTTCTGCTTACCTGGTGGGATCCGAAGAGGAGTCCGGACAACACATCCGGCGCCCTGAAGCTCCTCCTCCGCCAGGAGCGGGAGGCAGCAGAAGACCACTCAGGGAGGTCCTGAGAACCGGAGTCTTCTGGGTTTGACCTGGGTCTCGCCCACTTCCCTTTTTCAGGCCTCCCCAAAGCTGACACTTTCACTGAGGCGGCAGTCCCCGCCGCCATTTTTAAAAGGGGTCGCAGCCTTACTTCCCAGAGCCGGGCGCTGGTCGACTCTCCAGTGCGCATGCGCAAGGCAGCTGGTCCTGGCGTCATAGGGACTGCCACAGTTGCCCGGAGATAGGTTCCTGAGACTTGGCAAAGGAGGAGCCCTGTGTATTGATGCGTCAGGGTCGGGGCTCAGACCACTCATCGCCTGGACGTTCACAGTATAGTCTCTGGAGGCCAGAATTCGCGGAGGGTCGACCAGGAGTTAGAAAGCTGAGGCCAAGCGCCGGGGAAGCGGCGCAGGATCCCAGCCTCAGGCCTGCGCGGTCGGGATACAGGTGAGTCTCCCCAAATGTCGTGCCCTTGTCATCTCGAGGACATGTCTGCCTGTGTGCCTGTGGGCTGCTCTCTCACCCGAGGGTCGTAGTAATGGAGAGTAGAACCCCACAGTTTCAAAAGCTGCCGGGGGGCGGGTGTGTGCCACTACTGTGTGTGTGTGTGTGTGTGTGTGTGTGTGCGCGCGCGCGCGCGCTCGCGTATGTGTATGTCTTTCTTATTTCTCTCTCTCTTCTTTCCCGCTCTCTCTCCTTCTTTCTGTGTGCGTCTGTGGGTGGGTGTATATGTTGGGATCCATGTGCCCTGTGTGGTGGAGGGCGGTTTCCTGCACTGCACTTCACCCTTTCTTTTGGTGAGCCACTCCTGGCGTCTCTGGGTCCTGTGGCCAGTTGTCAGTCGTTTTCCCGGAGGTTCCAGTTAAGGGTTGTGAAGGCCTGGGCAACCTGGGGAGCTGCGTTGGACCGCAGGGATTTCAATCACCTTTCCATCCTGAGCGGCCTCTTTTTTAGGACCAAGAGATCACACCCCAGCCAAGGACAAAACCCTCACCACAGCTCACCGTCCACCTGCAGAAGGGGTGCCCACCGACCTCAATGAAAATGGTTCTCACTTCTCTCACCTTTGCCCTCATTGAGAAATCTAGCCATAGGTCGACGCAGGGATGGACAAGGAATCTAAGGAATCCAGTAAAATGATTTAAGAGCTGAAGGACGAAATAGCCATTACAAGAAATAACCAAACTGAACTGATAAGGCTGAGAAACTTATTACAAGAATTTCATAATACAACCAGAAGTATTTTCATTAGAATTGACTAAGCTGAGGAAAGAATCTCAGAGTTGAAAGACTGATGCTTTGAATCAACTCAGACAAAAAAAAAAAAGAATTTTAAAAAATTGAACAAAACCTTTGAGAAATATGAAATTCCATAAATAAATCAAATCTACAACTCATTGGTATTCCTGAAAGAAAGCAAAAGAGAGCAAACAACTTAGAAAACATATTTGAGGATATTGTCCATGAAATTTCCCTAACCTCACGAGAGAGGTCAACATTTAAATTCAGAGAACCCCTGTGAAGGCAACCATCCTCAAGACACACAGCCATCAGATTCTCCAAGGCCAACATGAAAGAAAAAATATTGAAGGCAGCTAGAGAGAAGGGGCAGGTTACCACAAGGGAAACCCATCAGGCTAACAGTATACCTTTCAGCAGAAAACCTATAAGCCAGAAGGGTTTGGGGGCTATATTAAGCATCTTTAAATAAAAGAAATTCTAACCAATAATTTCGTATACAGCCAAACTAAGCTGCATAAGCAAAGGAGAAATAAAATCCTTTTAGGCAAGCAAATGCTAGGAAAATCTGCTACCACCAGACCTGCCATGCAAGAGGTCTTTAAGGGAGTGCTAAACACGGAAAGGAAAGACTGTTCTTGACCTCCACAAAAACACACTTCAGTGCATACACCACTGACACTACAGAGCAGCTACACAAGTCTACATAACAGCCAGCCAGCAACATAAGGATAGGATCAAATCCACACGTATCAATATTCACTTTGAGTGTAAACAGTCTAAATGCCCACTCAAAAAACAAAGAGTGGAAACTTGGAATAAGAAGCAAAACCCAATGATACACTGTCTTCAAAAGACCCATGACACATGCAGTAGCACTCATAGGCTCAACATAAATAGGTGACGAAAGGTCTATCAAGAAAAGACTGTTCAAACTTTAAACCAATAGCATTGCCTCTCTTTTTTGTTTTAAATCATTATTTAAACTAACAGTGATTAGAAAAGACAAAAAGGGCATTATATTATAATGAATCATTCACTTCAACAAGAAGACTTAACTGTCTTAAATATATATGAACCCAACACTGGAGTACCCAGATTTATAAAACAAGTTCTTAGAGACATATAAGGAGACTTAGAAAATCACACAATAATAGTGGGAGACTTCAATACCCCAGTGATAGTATTAGACAGATCTCTGAATCAGAAAACTAGCAAGGATATTTGGGACCTAACTCAACACTTGACCAAATGATCTTAACAGATATCTACAGAACATTCCACGTGAAACAACAGAATATACACTCTTGTCATCCACACATGGGAGACTCTAAAATTGAGCACATGCTCAGCTATGAAGCAAATCTCAGCAAATTCAATAAAAACAAAATCATGCCAACCACAGTCTCAGACCACAGTGCAATAAAAATAGAAACCAATACCAAGATGTCAAAAAACTATATGATTACATGGAAATTAAACAATCTGCTCCTGAATGACTTTTGGGCAAACAATAAAATTAACGCAGAAGTCAAGAAATTCTTTGAAACTAATGGAACAATGATAGAACATACCAGAATCTCTGGGACACAGTGAAAGCAATGTTAAGAGAAAAGTTTAATGTACCAAACTCGCAAATCAAAAAGTTAGAAAGATCTCAAATTAACAACCTAACATCACACCTAGAGGAAATTGGGAAAAAAAAAAAAAAAAAAAAAAAAAAAACCCAAAACCTAGCAGAAGAGCCGAACTGAATAAAATTGAGATGCGAGAAAGCATACAAAAGATCAATGGAACTAAAAGTTGATAGACCACTAGCTAAACTAATTTTAAAAAGAGAGAAGACCCAAATAAACATAATCAGAAATGACAAAGGGGACATTACCGCTGACCTCACAGAAATACAAAACACCCTCAGAGACTATATGAATACCTCTATGCACACAAACTAGAAAATCTAGAAGAAATGGATAATTTTCTGGAAACACAACCTCCCAAGATTGAACCAGGAAGAAATTTAAACCCTGAAAAGACCAATAACAAGTTCCAAAATTGAATTACTAATAAAATATCTACCAACTAGAAGCAGCCCTGGACCAAAAGGATTCACATCCAAATTCTACTAGACCTATAAAGAAGAGGTGATACCAATCCTACAGAAACTATTTTAAAAAATTGAGGAGGAGGGACTCCTTAACTCACCATGAGGCCTACATGCTCCCATATACGAAGAATCACTATCATTAGAATAACCATACTGACCAAAGCAATAGACCATACTGACCAATCATAGAGACATAACTAAAGCAGAAAAATTCAGACCAATATCCTTGATAAACATAGATGTAAAAGTCTTCAATAAAATACTAGAAAACCAAATCAAGAAGTACATCAAATTGATAATCCACCATAATTAAGTAGGCTTTATTCTTGGGATACAAGGTTGATTTGACTATGCAAGTCAGTAAATATGATTCATCAAATAAATAGAATTAAAAAAAAAACCCACACACGATCATCTCAATAGATACAGAAAATGTTCTCAGTAAAATACAATATCTCTTTATGTTAAAAGCTTTCAATAAAATCTAACATCCCATTATGTTAAAACCTTTCAATAAACTAGGCATCAAGGGAACATGCTTCAAAGTGATAAGAGCCATCTGTGGCAAACATTATACTGAATGGGCAAAAGTGGAAGCATTCCCCTTAAGAACTAGAACAAGACAAAGATACCCACTCTCATCACTCTTTTTAAACATAGTCCTGGAAGTCCTAGCCAGAGCAATCAGGCAAAAAAAAGAAATAAAAGGTGTGCAAATATGAAGAAAGGAAACCAAATTATCTCTCTTCACAGACAATATAATTTTATACCTAGAAAACCCTATGGTCTCTGCCCAAAGACTTCCAGATCTGATAAACAACATCATCAAATTTCAGGATACAAAATCATTGTACAAAATTAGTAACATTTCTATACACCCATAATGTTCAAGCTGAGAGCCAAATCAAGAATGCAGTCCCATTTACAATAGACAAAAAATGAACTAAATGTTTAGGAACACAGATAACCAGGGAAGTGAAATATCTCTACAATGAGAATTACAAAACACTGCTGAAAAAATCGGAGATGACACAAATAAATGGAAAAATATTTTATTCTCCCATAGAGGAGGAATCACTATCATTAGAATAACCATACTGACCAAAGCAATTTACAAATTCCATGCTATTTATATCAAACCACCAATGACATTCTTCACAGAACTAGAAAAAAACTAGTTTAAAATTTATATGGAGCCAATAAAAAGCCTGGGTAGGTAGCCAAGCCAATCCTAAGCAAAAAGAACAAAGCTGAAGGTGTTGTGTTACAAAACTCCAAACAATATTATAGAGTTACAGTAACCAAAACAGCATGGTACTGGTACAAAAACAGACACATAGACCAATGAAACAGGTTAGAGAACCCAGAAATAAAACACACACCTACAACCATCTGATCTCTGACAAAGCCTATATTATCAAGCAATGGGGAAAGGGTTCCCTATTCGATAAATGGTACTGCACAGTTGTTTAGCCATATGTAGAAGATTAAAACTGTATCCCTTCCTTCCACTATATATAGAAACCAACTCAAGATTGATTAAAGACTTAAGTTGAAAAACTAAAACTATAAATACCCTAGAAGATAACCTAGGAAATAACATTTTGGACATCAGTCCTGGCAAAGGTTTTATGACAAAGTCTCCAAAAGCAATTTCAACAAAAATGAAAATCAACAGGTAGGAAATAATTAAACTAAAGAGCTTCTTGCACAGCAAAATAAACTGTCAACAGAATAAACAGACAATGTACAGAATGAGAGAAAATAAAATATTTGTGAACTATGCATTCAACAAAGTTTTAATATCCAGCATCTGTAAGAAACTTAAACAAATTGACAAGCAAAAAACCAAACAACCCCATTAAAAGGGGACAGAGGCCATGAATAGTCACTTCTGAAAAGAGGACATACATATGGCCAACAAGCATACAAAAAAATGCTCAACATCACTCATCATTAGAGAAATGCAAATCAAAACCATAATGAGATATTATTAGACACCAGTCTGAATGGCTATTACTAAAAACCCATAAAATAACCCACACTGGAAAGGTTGTGGAGAAATGGGAATGCTTATATGCTATTGGTGGGAATGTAAATTAGTTCAGCCATTGTGGAAGGCAGTTTGGAGATTTCTCATTAGTTCAGCCATTGTGGAAGGCAGTTTGGAGATTTCAAAGACTTTAAACAAAACTACCATTTGACCCTTGCAATTTTATTATTGAGCATTTACCCAAAGGAATATAAATTATTCTACCATAAAGATACATGCACATGTGTATTCATTACAGCCCTATTCACAATAGGAGAGACATAGAATCAGTGTTGATGCCCACCAATTGTAGATTGAATAAAGAAAATGTACACATGCACACACCATGGAATACTGTGCAGCCATACAAAAGATCAAACTCATGTCTTTTGCAGCAACATGGATAAAGCCATTATTCGAAGCAATTAACATAGGAACAGAAAACCAAATACCTCATGTTCTCAGTATAAGTGGGAGGTAAAAACTGAGTACACTTGGCCACAAAGAAGGGAACAATAGACACTGGGACTTAGTCAAGGGTAGAGAGTGAGAGGAGTGTGAGGATCAAAACACTACCTATTGGGACTTTGGGAGGCCGAGGCGGGTGGATCACGAGGTCGAGAGATCGAGACCATCCTGGTCAACATGGTGAAACGCCATCTCTACTAAAAATACAAAAATTCAGCTGGGCATGGTGACGTGTGCCTGTAATTCCAGCTACTCAGGAGGCTGAGGCAGGAGAATTGCCTGAACCCAGGAGGCGGAGGTTGCTGTGAGCCGAGATCGCGCCATTGCACTCCAGCCTGGGTAACA